>NC_066871.1:36867572-37167572 GCF_022985175.1 Labeo rohita
TTGACTGCTGTAACCCTTCAATCCAAACTGGTACAGGGTTACTGTCAATGCATGTGTCCGCTGGGCACCTTTTTCTGATGGCACCAGGGTTGCGGATGCGCTGGCAGCGAGGGCCCGTCATCGCTGCTCGCAGCTATATTTATTATTGTTGTTTAAACATAAAAGAAGCAGTTATAATTATATACTTCAAGCTTAAGTTCCCTGGCAACTCCAGCAGGCTCCTGAGTTCATCTGTACACATCAGATTCAGAGTCTGAGAAAAGGCCATCATGTGAACTCTCAGTTTCTACCTTACAACAGAGCACAAAAGACTGTGTAAATGAGTGAGAGAGTAAAAGAATTAGATGAAGAGAAATAGACAGAATTTTGTGTGTAAGGTCAACAGAATGAGAGAAAAGCAGCATTAAAAAAAAATATTCTTTAATAGCAAGCTAATATGAATTCTTTAAATATGATTACCTGCTGACGATTTTGTTGCAAGCAGTTTAAAGGCCTCTTCACACCAAGGAGGTCCACACTGCAGCTATTTAACATGAAATGACACAGAGAAACACAATGGTTGGAATCTCTTTCAGAACAAATTTTTCTAGATGATGAAAAATAAAAACATTGACAGCCAGTCAAAATTCACCAGACTGTAAATAGCCTGAGCATGTAAATGCAGACAACATAACTGCAGCACACGCTTATAATAAACAGAATGTTATTGTATGTTAGTATGAAAAATAAATGGTTAAAATAGTTATCATTATAGTTCTTGCTCTTGGTGTGAACAGCTTCAAGTGATCTGATTTGGCCAAATTAACTGAAGTTTGATTTGTCACGTGACAAGTTAGTGATGGGAGTAAGTGTTGACTGTAGAGGAGAAATTAAAAAAGATAATAAGTAAACATGCAAAAACTGGAAGTCAGCAGTAAAGTACTGAGAGCCACACGAGAGAAAGTGAGGTGGAAGCTTTTGGAAGGGCTGATATTGTGGAGAGCTGATGAAGAATAACTGCAAGACAGGAAGAAAGAGATCTGATCACATGATGAACAACAAAAACATTGACAACAACAATGGCAGACAACAACATACTGTAAGTGCAGCATGTATAACAGTAGACAGAATGTTATCGTCTGTTGGTGTAGCTTCTTCAAGATCAGCACTGGGAGTTTTGAGTTCAAGTTCCCTGTTAATTCTAGCAGCTTTCTGACAGAATTGGTCAAAATTATGAGATTATAAAAATATCATGATGGACCACAGAGAGGAGGAAAAAAAAAAAAAAAAAAAAAAAAAAAAAAGGTGTGGCAAGCATTTTTGTTACTGTGCTTTACAAATAGTATACCGTAAAAATCACAGTTAAAACTACATTTACAGTGGTAAAACCATGGTAAGCGTTGTGGTTATTGTGCTTTAACTACATATACCACAGTAAAACTATGCTTACAGTGGTAAAACCATGGTAAACATTGTGGTTGTTGTGCTTTAACTACAAATACCACAGTAAAACTATGGTTACAGTGTTAAAACCATGGTAAATGTTGTGGTTGTTGTGCTTTAACTACAAATACCACAGTAAAACTACAGTTACAGTGGTAAAACTATGGTAAACGTTGTGGCTGTTGAGCTTTAACTATAAATAGCACAGAAAAACTATGGTTACTGAGGTAAAACCATGGTAAACCTTGTGGCTGTTGAGCTTTAACTATAAATAGCACAGAAAAACTATGGTTACTGAGGTAAAACCATGGTAAACGTTGTGGTTGTTGTGCATTGGCTACACATAATATGGTCAGGCAACAGTTACTATGGTAAAAATATGGTAAATGTGCAGACTTTTACATGATCACGCTTATCACGCGATACTGGGTTGGTTGATTTGTAAAGCTGTCATCAGCCACGTGAATATGATTAAAACGGTTTTAGAAGTTAGCTTAGGCTAATGTAAATGGTAGGCTAATGTTAGCAGCTGTGCTAACGCAGCAGCCGACTGTTCTACTAACTAACTTGAACGCATACGCTTCCATTTTAACACATGACCCCATGTAAGGAGACGCAGAAGCACCGAAATAATTAAAATAATGATCTCATTACAAAAGAAAGGATTATTGCCCTTACTTACCTGTTTGAAGGTGAACTGGGCAAACCGAGCCTCGCTGGTGACGTCACGAAGATGCTACGTGGTATTTGTACGCATCAGCTCCACAGAAGTTAATGGGAAGGATTGGCGTATCATATGCACGCGAAATTGGAATTTGGCGTATGTATTACATGCAAATGGAAAGTGTAAAGCCTTGTTATTTATACGCAAATTGATGAGAATGGGTTGTAATGTTAGTTGTAGTGGGTAACAAGCTATGGTATTAAACAAGCTAAGCTTGGTAACCTTATAATCGCTCATAGAAAATTACATTGGATATCATAATTTTTTGTCATTACTAATTTATTGATGATCCAGCATCATCTGTATTAAAGAGAAAGAATCACTTCTAAAGTGAAAAAAAAAAAAAAATAGCCTTAACAGCCTAAGTTACTTACACAAAACTGAAGAACTTTGCTCTCTCCCTCCCACCAGACTCCTGTGTGTTGTGTATAGGTTGTTTGCACATGACGTCATTGCTGTGGCGTGAAATGCAGCTGGAGGGCAGGAAGTGATATTTCTCCATAGGAATCACTAGCAGAAACTCAAAAATGCCTATGTTTTGCGTTGTTTATGGATGCTCAAATCGGTCAAACCGAGAAACCACAAAATAACTTTTATCATGTATGAAAATTTGCTGTTCATAAGGGCGGAAAGGCAAGAAATTGACTTAAAAGCGTAGGGAAAAGTGGCTTGTAAACCTCCGTCTGTGGTCAGGAGGAGAGTCGGATAATGCTTGTGTGTGCAAATGGCTAAGAAAAGATATAATAATATGTTAAGATATTAATAAAGAAATATATAATTATATACAGGGTGAGACAGTGAGAATTCACCTAATGCTAAACGCCACACGTAGACACAATGTAAGATATTATATTTGTAGTTTCGAGAGCGTCATTGATTATAACAGAAGATTGTGAGATTGCAATAAATTGAAGTGAGTGACAGCTTTTTAGTGACCATATGGTGCTATTTGCTCGCTTTCTATAATCAGTTCGGAATTTAAATAAAAGTTTCGCTTTACGTGATGCTAACAGGACTAATAGCCACAAAACCCTGCACATGCAGCGAACTTTCAGGAGTGACTGAAAAAGCAGAACGGATGAGATGGAGAAAAGTATAAATACAAAATCACAACATATGTTGGATGTGATCCTTATGTTATGAAGAGGAGTGATTTTTCAACTAAATTGAAATAGCTGCCTCATGTTGCCTATCATTGAGGCGGTGGAAATAAGCTACGCAACTAAGCCTGATAGCAAACAAACTCTTTCGAAAGTGATTCCTACATTTATATATGTTACTCCTGAAACTACTGCTGTACAGGGTTTTTGACCATTGGTCCTGTTAGCAGCACGTAAAGCAAAACTTTTATTCAAATTCCAAACTGATCATAGAAAGCGAGCAAATAGCGCAAAAATTAACTTTTTTTTCAAATTCTGAATTGATTATAGTCTAGAAAGCGAGCATTCATATAGTCACTAAAAAGCTGTCACTCACGCAATCTCACAAGGTTCAATTGTAATCAACTGTAAATATATCTTATTTGCATTGTATCTACGTGTGGCATTTAGCATTGAGTGAATTCTCACTGTGTGAATTCTCACTATAAAGATATAATAATATAAAGAAATATATAAATAGACACTATTTATATATTTCTTTATATTATATCTTTTTTTTAACCATTCGCACATGCAAGCATTATCTGACTCTCCTCTTGACCGCAGAGGCAGGTTTACAAGCCACTTTTCCCTGTTTTTTTTCAGTCAATTTCTTGCCTTTTCCTCCTTATGAACAGCAGATGTTCATACACGATATGAAACAAAATTTCTCGGTTTGACCGATTTCCATAAACAACTGAAAACGTAGTCATTTTGAGATTCTGCTACTGATTCCTATAGAGAAAAATCACTTCCTGCCCTCCATCTGCATTTCGCGCGTCCTCAGAATCACGTGATTGCAAACAACCTATTGGTAAAAGGGGAAAGCAGGCAGTGGACCAAACCACTCTGAGGAAAGGGAGGGGGGACTCAAAACATTTCTGATCTTAAAATGCTTTTTTGCTTGTGTTTTACTACTTACAAAATTATTTTAAGTATATGTCTATTATATTATTTACAATACACAGAGTTGCTTGTAATGATATTTTTAGGGGGGACAACCCTCAGATGGGGGTGTCCTGTCCCCCGTCCCCCCGTAATTTATGCCTGTGGTCCTTCATAATCTACACTCTGGTGAATGCGTACCACAGTTAGCAGAAACTACAGATTATGGTTTGTAAAGTTTTAAATAAGGATATTTTTCTTACACAAATGCATCGACTCACTTCAGGAGGCCTTTATTAACCCCCTGGAGCTGTGTGGAGCACTTTTACGATGGTAGGACGTCATTCTATGAAATCATTTACCCATTAACTGCTTGATATGCTTGAATCTCTGAAAAGCACAAAGCGAGTGAAGTACTTCATGACAAAATGCTTGGTGTAAGATAGAAATAAAATTATTTAAATGGAATAATTTATAATGTCCATTATAATGAATTATAATGCCCATACCCAGAGCTGGGTAGTAACTGATTACATGTAATCTGGATTATGTAATCAGATTCCAAATATGTGACCCTGGACCACAAAACCAGTCTTAAGTCGCTGGGGTTTATATGTAGCAATAGCCAAAAATACATTGTATGGGTCAAAATTATTGATTTTTCTTTTATGCCAAAAATCATTAGGAAATTAAGTAAAGATCATGTTCCATTAAGATATTTTGTAAAATTCTTACTGTAAATGCATGAAAACCTAATTTTTGATTAGTATTATGCATTGTTATGAACATTATTTGAAGAACTTTAAAGGTGATTTTCTCAATATTTAGATTTTTTTGCACCCTCAGATTCCTGATTTTTAAATAGTTGCATCTCAGCCAAATATTGTCCTATCCTAACAAACTATACATCATTATTTATTCAGCTATCATGTGATGTATAAAGCTCAATTTTGAAAAAATGACCCTTACGACTGGTTTTGTGATCCAGGGTCACATATTAAGTACTTGTAATTAAAGTCTGTTATATTTTAAAATACTTGTAATCAGACTACAGTTACTTCTTTATGGATTACATGATTACATATTATTTACACAAAAGCAATAATTCATTACCTACCACTTATATACACTCAGAAAGTCTTCCAGTTTTGTGGACATTCACACAGGGATCAGTTATTAGCCAGGTGGTGATACTATGGAAGCCTGTTTCCGCTATTGAATAAAAAAAAAAATTGAGTAACAATTACTCAATTAGTCTCAACAAAGACTTTTTTTCTCAGAATTACATGATATAAACTCACAATTGCGAGTTATAAAGTCAAAATTGTGAAATATAAACTTGCAATTCTGAGAAATAAAGTTGCAGTTGCATGATATGGACTTGCAATTGCAAGTTATTACGTCAGAATTGTGAGTTATGAAATATAAACTTGCAATTCTGTGAACATATCAGTCTTTATCAGCACTGGACTTTATAGCTCACAATTTCTAGAAAAAAATTTCTAAGGAAAAAAATTCAGAATTGTGAGATAACTGTTTTCCTCATTTCCGCATACGACGCCCGTGACAATAACAAGTTGCAATAAACTTTTTTAAATTTTTTATCCAATGCCGGAAACGGGTTTCCATCACCACCTGGCTAATAAATGATCTCTGTGTCAAACTCGCAATTGTGAGTTTATATCCTACAATTCTGACTTTATAACTCGCAACTGTGTGTTTATATCTCACAGTTCTGAGAAAAAAGTCAGAATTGCGAGTTTATATGACACATTTCTGAAAAAAATCTGACTTGCGAGATGTAAACTCGAAATTGCAAGAAAAAAGTCAGAATTGTTAGATAGAAGAAGAAGAAGTCGCAATTACCTTTTTTATTTTTTATTCAGTGGTGGAAATGGGCTTCCATATGATACAGCATTTGCCCGCTGGATTTACAAAAATCATTTCAGGTGTAAGAAGTATTTCAACTGTAACGTTGAGTGAGAGGCGAGAGGCGAGCGGATCCATTTGCGAGGAGGCGAGAGGCGAGCGGATCCATTTGCGAGCTTTTATTTAAGGGACGAGACAGATACATGGTCGAAAACAGGCAGGGTCAAGACAACAGCAAACAGGTGTGTCAGAGGTGAGACGAGCGAATAGTCCTTATAACGAGCGATAGTCCAAAAAGGCAGGCAGCGAGACAGTCGAAAACGAGATGACCAGGCGAGAGAACAAAACACGGGAACGAGGGAAACTAGGAACGCTAACACTGGAAATCACAACAACAATACTCCGTGGCATGTAAGGGGAGAAACCGGGGCTTTTATAGCGCCACTGATTGGTCGCAGGTGTAGACCAAATCAGCGCGCTGCATGATGGGGAATGTAGTCTGGGATGTAGTATAACAGTCTGTGTGCGAGGATAAGGTGAGAGCGACATCTGGTGGTGAGCGGTCCGCTGAACACCGACCAGATTCGTAACACAGCCCCCCCCCCAAGGAGCGGCTTCCAGACGCTCCAACCGAAAAACAGTCCTGGGGAGCGGACCGAAGAGAGCTCTGGAGCAGGCTTGTGATCAGGCGGGAGCACTGGAGCGGGCTTGAGGACAGGCGGGAGCACTGGAGCGGGCTTGAGAACAGACGTGATCTCAGGAGCGGACTTGTGAACAGACGTGATCTCAGGAGCAGACTTGTGAACAGACGTGACCTCCGGGGCGGACTTGTGAACAGACGTGACCTCCGGAGCGGACTTGTGAACAGACGTGACCTCCGGGCGGACTTGTGAACAGAACAGACGTGACCTCCGGAGCAGACTTGTGAACAGACGTGACCTCCGGAGCGGACTTGTGAACAGACGTGACCTCCGGAGCGGACTTGTGAACAGACGTGACCTCCGGGGCGGACTTGTGAACAGACGTGACCTCCGGAGCAGACTTGTGAACAGACGTGACCTCCGGAGCGGACTTGTGAACAGACGTGACCTTTGGAGTGTAGTGTGCGGCCCACATACTGAGAATGGTGATCGCCATCACACTGGCAGACATGATGTGACAAGGCTCTGGGCGGTCAGACGAGACGTGACAAGGCTCTGGGCGGTCAGACGAGACGTGACTTGACTCTGGGCGGTCAGACGAGACATGGTGAGGCTCTGGACAGATAGACGAGACGTGACGGGACGGGACTCTGGAAGGTCAGACAAGACGTGACTTGGCTCTGGAACAGCAGCAATAACTTCACTTGGCTCATGAAGATCAGCTGTGGTTTGACTTGGTTCGTGGAGATTGGCTGTGACTTAACTTGATTCGTGAAGATCGGTTGTGGCTTGGCCTGGCTCGTGAAGATCAGTAGTGACCTGATTTGACTCATGGAGATCAGCGGTGACTTGACTTGGCTCATGGAGATCAGCAGTGACTTGATCTGACACGTGAAGACCAGCGGTGACTTGTCCTGGCTTGTGAAGATCAGTAGTGAATTGACTTGGCTCATGGAGATCAGCAGTAACTTGACTTGGTTTGTGATGACCAGCTGTAACTTGGCTTGGTTCATGGAAATCAGCTGTAACGTGACTTGACTCAGGAACAACATGGCTTGACTCAGGAACAACAGCTGTAACGTGACTTGACTCGTGGGGAACAGCTGTGACTTGGCTTGACTAGTGGGGCACACCTGTGACTTGGCTTGACTCGTGAGGCACAGGTATGTCCTGGCTTGACTCGTGGAGAAGGACAGCTTTGGCTTGACTTGACTCTGTTGCTTGACTTGACTCTGTTGCTTGACCGGACTTGGAAGCTTGACCGGACTTGGAAGCTTGACTTGACCCTGGAGCTTGACTTGACCCTGGGGTCGCAGGCACGACGTGAAGGAGCGCCATTTTGGCTGCCCATACAGCCATTAGGGGTGAATCCAGCACGTGGGCCATCATGACCACAGGCGGCGTCCGAGTGCTGGCCGAGAGTTCTGGGATGGCGGCCATCTTGTGGCATGGCTTGGAGACAGCGGCCATCTTGTGAGCAGGCTCTGGCATGACGGCCATCTTGACAGTACTTGGCTCAGGAAAGACGGCTGTAACTTGACTTGAGATAGGAGCGATAGCTCTGACTTGACTTGACACTGGAAACACAGCTTTAACCTGACTTGACACAGGAACGACGACCGTAGCTTGACTTGACTTGGAAACTTGACTTGACTCAGGAAACACAGCTGCAACTTGACTTGACTTGGAAATCTGACTTGACTCAGAAAACACAGCTGCAACTTGACTGGACTCGGAAACTTGACTTGACTCGAGAAACACAGCTGCAACTTGACTTGACTCGGAAACTTGATTTGACTCAGGAAATGCAGCTGCAACTTGGCTTGACTCAGGAAACGCAGATGTGACTTTACATGGCTCTGGTATAGCAGCTGTGACGTGACAGAGCTCCGTTTTCGCCGCCATTTTGTGAACGGGCTCCTCCGTCGCCGCCATTTTGTGAGCGCGCACCGGCGCGGCCGCCATCTTGTGAACGGGCACCGCTGTTGCCCCCATTCGGTGCACGGGCTCCGCTGTCGCCACCACGGTGTGAACGCGCTCCGGCGCGGCCGCCATTTTGCGAACGGGGTCTGTTGTAGCCGCCATTACACAGGCGGGTTGCACGGCCGGCGTTACCGCGATGTCGCGTTGCTCCTCCCCGACACCCAAAGTAAACGATGAGCCCATACACATCAATGCAAAGTCCATGAAAGCAGCCAGAGATGAGTGCGGACCCTCGCATCTCAACCTCGCCTTTAAAGGCTCATTAACGCCATCGCAGAAAATCTCAATAATGATAAAGTCCGGGAGGGTAGAATAGTTTGCTATAGCCAGAAATTCACTGATGTATTGTTCAAGTGTACGTGCTCCTTGTCTGATTCTAAGGAGAATGCGATCTGAGTCCATACTTGTTGAATGTCCGGGGGTGAAGCTGCTGGATCCTTGGGTGACGGAGTATTCTGTAACGTTGAGTGAGAGGCGAGAGGCGAGTGGATCCATTTGAGAGCTTTTATTTAAGGGACGAGACAGATACATGGTCGAAAACAGGCAGGGTCAAGACAACAGCAAACAGGTGTGTCAGAGGTGAGACGAGCGAATAGTCCTTATAACGAGCGAATAGTCCTTATAACGAGCGATAGTCCAAAAAGGCAGGCGGCGAGACAGTCGAAAACAAGATGACCAGGCGAGAGAACAAAACACGGGAACGAGGGAAACTAGGAACGCTAACACTGGAAATCACAACAACAATACTCCGTGGCTTGTAAGGGGAGAGACCGGGGCTTTTATAGCGCCACTGATTGGTCGCAGGTGTAGACCAAATCAGCGCGCTGCATGATGGGGAATGTAGTCGGGGATGTAGTATAACAGTCTGTGTACGAGGATAAGGTGAGAGCGACATCTGGTGGTGAGCGGTCCGCTGAACACCGACCAGATTCGTAACATAGCCCCCCCCCCCAAGGAGCGGCTTCCAGAAGCTCCAACCGAAAAACAGTCCTGGGGAGCCGTGGGAGGGCCGGGAGACTGAGGCAGAACCGGCAGGGCAGAAGCCCTCCAGGGCGGAGCCGGAGGTGGAGCAGGAGGCACAGGAGCCCTCCAGGGCGGAGCAGGAGGTGCAGGAGCCCTCCAGGGCGGAGAAGAAGCCCTCCAGGGCGGAGCAGGAGGCGGAGTAAATGCTGAAATTCACATTAACTAAGATTAGTAAATGGTGTAGAAGTATTGTTCATTATTCATTCTAATGTAGTTAACTAATGTTAACTAATGAACCTTATTGTAAAGTGTTACCAAATTCAACTTTTTCTCATCTGATCCTCTTTCACCTAATATGTTTTTATTTGAAGTACTCCTGATATTTTATTATTATTATTATTTATTATTATTATGCAAGTAGTGAATGTGACAATGTTTACATGTAACAAATACAGAACCCTTTAGACATATAACACATATAACAAAACAAAGAAAAACAAATAATAATAAGTAAAGAATGTGACAATATTTAAATGTTCCAGATATATAGATTCAGTTGGACAAACAAACATATATACTAACATTACAAGTCCATTCAGATAATTCGTGTGTATATATTCATGCGTCTGTGATCCTGTGTGTATGCGTATATCTGTGTGTGTATAGGGGGGAGCATACAAATCAAATAGTATCTAACAGATTAATAATGAATATATATATATATATATATATATATATATATATAATGAGAAACCATTGGAGACAATAATAATAAAGTCAATAATTATTAGGGTTGCCTCTGATCCCTCCGTGGCTACAACATACTTGGTGCCTGACACATTTCATCAGGAGTGCCGGGAAAAGATGTTGTGGGGCAAAAGGGCCCAAAGCCCCCCAACCATCCCCCCAAAACACCAGCCATCCCTGGCCACTACCTAGATGCCTCGCACACCTTATATGTCAGTTATTTATTTATTTATATTTTTTAAATGTGTAGATTTGTAGATGTTTCAGGTAGACGTGTAGGCATCTCAGGCCTGGGACCTGGTCCACCCACATGGCACACTTACCCTGTGTATGTGTCTTTTTTAACTTTCCTTTATATAAATACATGTATTTTATATTAAACATTTTAATAGGCGTGTATGTATTTCAACTAATGTGTGGTGCATTAAAACAGCGAGGCATGCAGGCCAGAACCAGCCAGGGCGAGAGATCCAGGAAGAGCGAGCTCAGGGGATATTTTAAAATAAATATTTTAATAATGAAGTGTCACATTTGCATGTTCACGGTTCTCTGACGTTGGGTTGTGGTCACATGGCATGCAGGTAAACAAATAAAATATTTATTTTTTTCAGTAAGTGTTTTATTTGGATTCATTTTAAAATTATTTGTTTTATGTTAAAGGGGTCATCGGATGCCCATTTTCCACAAGTTGATATTATTCCTTAGGGTCTTAATGAAAAGTCTATAATATACTTTGGTTAAAAATTCTAGGACCACTATGTTCATTATTACATCCAGCAACACAACCTCAATCGCCCAATCAGAGATATTCTTGTCTAACTTACATCCCTGCTCTGGCATCAAAACAACGGAGGTCGGACTGTTACAGCTGATCCGAGGTAAAACGCTCATGTCAATCAACTATCGTGGGAGCGGCCTCTGCTTGTGTGATCTGAGAATGGCTCGATTTGAAAAAGGGGATATTATTTTTACGGATTAATTAAAAACCACTGCATGGATTTTTATCATTATAGGATAGATGTGTACATATACTGCCAACACACATTAATGTTCAAACAACATGTAAAAGTGAACTTTGCATCCGATGACCCCTTTAAAATTACTAGCTTTTCATTAAACTCACAAACCCCCTGCAGTTCCTTCACAAACCCAGTCTGGGAAACCTTGACATAATATAATGTTTAATGCACTTTATGTTGTAAAAATATGTGTGTGTGTGTGTGTGTGTGTGTGGTACAAGATTAAATCAATGTAATAAATCAATGTAATAAACAAGTAAGGTCAAAAGTAATCTAAAAGTAATCTGATTATATTACATAAAACGTGTAATGATTACGTTACTTTTTTTTTTTTTTTTTTTTTTTTAAATCAGTAACGGATTACAATTTATAAGTAATCTACCCAGCTCTGGCCATACCAAAGTATGTTAAACAGCTTTTAACACTTAATTGAAATTTAAATATTACCAAATCCCAGAAATGACCCTCATGCAGGTTCGAAACAATTTGAAGGTGAGTAAAAAATTGTTCATTTTTGGGTGAACTATCCCTTTAATGTTGATTCCACCACCACCAGATGTTCAACAAAGTATGACAGACTAGTGCTGCAACACCGGTCTCCCCACACGTGCCCTGAGTGACATCATCATATGTGTCGAGGAGGAGTGCGTCTGAGCAGCAGAGCTGCGGCAGAGAGAGAGAGAGAGAGAGAGAGAGAGAGAGAGAGAGAGAGAGAGAGAGAGAGAGAGAGAGAGAGAGAGAGAGAGAGAGAGAGAGAGAGACGCGTCCGGGGCTCTTCCGCCGGCCACAGACTGCATGGGCTGGGCAGACGACAGCAGGTGGATCCCTCGATGTTACTGTTGACAGCCGCTCTGAGACACACCTTCACTGCTCCTGCGTCAGTGTCAGTTCACTGGAGATGGATGAGGAAAGCTACGGTAGGACATGAGCTTCAGTATCTGCTAAAAATGGCATCGCACGTGCAGGGCTGTGATTTACAGCATGGAGGAAATACAGTACATTCTGCGTGTTTCTGGAATCGTTTTGCAGTGCTTTGATGTTGATCTCACATGTATTGTTTGCATGGAAAACACCTTTGATATCTCCGAGGATTCGGATGTTTTAAGTTTTGGGCTGGTCTCAAACAGGTCCTTTAGACGTACCGCGGATTCTGAATTATTGAAGAGCTTCAAGCCCGTGCTACCTTATATTAGAACATTAAACATCAAAGATGTAAGGTAGAACGATGTAGATTTATATGTAGGTGAACATTTGTTATTTAATTGTTATTTATTATTTATATATGTTATATATTTAAATATATTTAATATATATTGAACTTACAGATTGTAATGAAGTTGAAATTTAGTATATTAAAATATAATAAGTTACAATGTAATATCAAATCACACATATAGTTACAATTACTTTCAAGTACTTTACAATAAGTAAAGCTTTTAATTTTACATTATTGCAAAGTGGATTTTTACTTAAGTACTTAAAGGAGAAGTCCACTTCCAAAACAAAGATTCACATATAATGTACTAACCCCCTTGTCATCCAAGATGTTCATGTCTTTCTTTCTTCAGTCGTGAAGAAATTATGTTTTTTGAGGAAAACATTTCAGGATTTTTCTCCATATAATGGACTGATATGGTGCCCCGATTTTGAACTTCCAAAATGCAGTTTAAATGCAGCTTCAAAGGGCTCTAAACGATCCTAGCGGAGAAAGAAGCGATCGGTCATTTTTTTTGAAAAATTAAAAAAAAAAAAGTATAAACTCCATCTTATTTTCTCCTACAACTTCAGAATCGTCCGACATTGTTGTACCTTTTTGTTTGTAAAAAGTCCATTATATGGTAATCAAGTCCATTATATGGAGAAAAATCCTGAAATGCTTTCCTCAAAAACCATAATTTACTGAAGACAGAAAGACATGAACATCTTGGATGACAAGGAGGTGAGTAAATTATTTAAAAATTGTGGTCCTGGAAGTGGAGTTTAAGAAACAGTCAAGAAAGTGTACTCTCATAAGTGAATTGTACACGTAAGGCCTTTTATTTCATAATATCTGTATGTGGGTTGTTGACGTGACATGGCATTTTCACTCTTCCTTTCATAAGATAAAAATGAGTATAATTAATATTGTTGTTATTTAAAATGCAGTAAATGGTTAAACATTTATTTGTCCTACATATACCTGTTGTTATGAAAGTAGTATTATTGCAGTATTGTTAGATTTTGTACATTTTTGAACCAAATCTCAAAATTGTCCTATGGTGTGACTGTCTCAAGCATGTTCAATAAATTAATTAAAACTTTTATTATTTAAAAACAAAAGCATAAAAATGTTAATAAATACCTCCGGCATAATTGTACAAGTGTTTATTTTAGTAAATGACAATCATTTTTTCATCCATATATTTTTGAAAGCGTAGGAACTTGATCAATTTTGTCTCTGAAAACCATGTCCTGTTGTGTGACACCATATTCAACCAATTCCAGAGTAAACTCTAATTAGTTGAAGGACCGCCTTCATGATCATGTAACTGAAGCCCCCAGTCATGCCCATGACATGTGCACATGGTCAACTTTTGTCTCAGAATTGTTCAAATATTTAACTTTTTTGGAACCACTACAAAAGTGTTACATTTTGTTGTCCTTTGGTGTGACACCCCTAAATTATATTTTTAAAATAAAAACTGTATGTTAAACTACATAATCACGGAAAGGTATGCAAATGTGTCTTGCTAACTGCTAATGACAGGTTAGCTTGGAATTAGCAGAGTTATTAATGGACACAAAAGGCTGAAACGTCCTTTAGTGTGACATATAATGTGTGACACCTGCACTGTCACACCACAGGACAAAGATGTCACACCAGAGGACAAGATCTCTTTAAGAAACTTTTTAAATAATTAAAAACTCCTTTTTATTCATTTTTGATCATTGTCAGTGTTCTTAAATGCAATAATTACATTAATTGAACTATTTTCTGATGTTTTTGGAGAAAAGTTGTACTATTAGAAAGTGTCATGAAAATAATTATAAAATGTGATACTTTGTTTTTGAAACAGAAATAATTGAGGTAGAGAAATTAGTGGAAGAGAGAGGACATGGAAATATAGACAGAAAATTAACAGGGATTCACCAGAAGGGAGGAGATCATAAGAGAACAATGCAGAAAGTAAACAGAATCAAAATAATGCCTTTAAAAGAGTAGTCATATAGTTTAAAAAAATTTTTTTTAATAATGAATATAGTTTGAATATCAATCATATTTAGCTGTGCCACACATGCAGCAGGGGGGCTAGAATAGTTTTAGTAACATACTGATTGACTAAGAGACTGAATTTTGTTGATGAAAATTGTTTTGTTTTGCTTAAAAAACGTTTAAGAAATTAAACTCTGTCTCCTTTGACACGTTCAAAATAAAGTAGAAGTACTTTAATAACTACAATTTCTGTCATTAAGTGTGATGTAATGTCCTGTGGTGTGACACACATATAAGAACCACATTTGTTTTTATCTCAAAATATCTTTAAAAAACAGTTGAGTATTGCAGTAGGTGAGATATAAATATCATTAATCTAAAATGGTTTAATTTTTTTCAGCAGTTTTGAACGGATGACAGCACGGTTTGTCTTGTTGTCAAAGTTTGTCTTGAAATTGTCCAAGTCATGGGAGAAAAATGATGTTAATTATAATTTCATATTAAATAAATACCACTATGTGAAAATAAGTGTCTAACAATAAAGATAAATCTCTCCACTGCTATTTATATATTATTAAGGGTTTTTTGTATTTATTTATTTATTTATTTATTCATTAATTTATTTATTTTTTGTTATGTCACACCATAGGACAAATTTATGGTACAGTTCAGTAAAAATGTTTAAAATAACAATGAAAGAATTGACAAAGTTACAGCGTTGTAGGGACCCTTATATATTTTCTTAAAGATCAGGCTTCACACTACATAAATTTATGCATTTCTTCTTAAAAAAGGTCATCTACCCATGTACAGTTTTTTTTTTAAATATACTTTTTAAATTTGAAGTACACTATGCATTTACATTCAATATATAAGCATAAGCACACTTCTTTTTTTCAGTTAAAAGCTACCTTTATTAAATAGTTAACCATTATCACAGTATATATCAGTGTGGTTTTATTGTGTTAAGGATGATATTGAAATTTTAGTATAGAATTGACAATTTATTATTTTATATATATATATATATATATATACTGTGCACTGTGCAAACATTTGTGCAACTGGAATTTCGACTCAATCGTTGTAGCCCTAGAAAAAAAAAAGTAAACAATGTAAAATTTCCTCAGTGCAACTTTGCTGAAGAAAATAGGATGCCTATACAATCATACAATTTACTTTGCGTTCTGTAACATTTGAATGAAAATTCACACAAATCAACAATAAAGACATTAGCCCACTTTGCGACATTGTGGAGTGTGTTGATCTTGACGAGACTGGCAAGCTTCAAAATGCTCTTCTTCAGGATAGTGTGTGCTGTGTTATGATGTTCATAGTGATGGAAAGACTCGTCTCAATTATTCATTGTTCAGTTTGCTGAGAGCAGAATGCATCCCAAAATAGAAAAGCGGCAGCAAGTGCCTTTTTACAGGATGCCATCTGATGTAGCCTCTTCGTGGAAATCACATGGTTAACTGCAGTTAGTTTGATTGATAGTTCACTGAGAGAATATTGTTAGTATGATAAAACTATGGAAAACTCTTGAAAAAATCCAGTAGATTTAAGCCCCGTTCACACCAAGAACGATAACTATAACTATCAAGGTAACATTCTAAAAATCATTTCAAATTTACGAGAATAGCAAAGTGCACACCAAGACTACATCGATAACGATACAGAAGAATACAGAAGAATGTTGGGATCACTTTCAGAACGATTGATAAAACACTGACAGCTAATCAGACTTTATTCAGATGTAAAGTGCTTGCGCGTTTAAAATTGCAGGCGACAGGGAAACATAAAACAAAAAATTACCTCAGGAATTCAGCGCTAGTTTGGACAACATTGTCTTCCCTCTTTTGAAGTCGCAGCAGAAAAGAGTATGTATTGTTTGTATTACACTACGTTGGAGATCAGATAGTTTACGGTAGGTTCACTATTTAGATGCGCTAGAAACGTGCGTGCTGAGGACATCTACTGGTTGTCATGTAAATGCAACAAAAACAGAAAGTTATCATTCACTGGTGTAGACGCAAATATAGTTATTGTATTTATAGTTATCATTATCGTTCTTGGTGTGAGTGGGCCTTTACACTGAATGAGACCACAGCAACCACATATAAACATTTGGACACCCACCCACAATCCCTAGCATTGTGACAATGAATTTTGAATAAGAAAGTTCACTTTTCTTCAGGAAATGTACAAATCAAATTAAAATTAACCCAGTGACTTGTCTATGAATATAAACAGTTTTGTCCAGTACCTTCAATGTTTCGAATGTCCTGAACTCACTAAACCTAAATGTAGTTTGTATGTTTCAAACTTGAGGCATTTTGTGACCTGCAACTGAAGAATGAGATTTATTAATTTAATTTGTGGCATACAAATGTTATTTACAAGTCATATCCCAAATAGCACACATATGTCTGCAAGATGTCTGTTAAAGATCGCTTGATCTGGAAAGCATCAGCTGTGTACAAAGTGTCTGTAAGATGTCAGGTTTACACACATCCTAAATCATAAACATCTTAAAAGCATCTAATAGACATCTATGTGACATCTGATAGGAAATGTCCTATAGACGTATTGTAGATGAACAAACACTAAAAAATACGTGGTCAAATAGACGTCTCCAAGATGTATGTGTGCTATCAGGGATTTGTGTTGTTTCATAAACACTCAAAACACCAAACCTGTTTGATGAGATTCATTCCCTGATAGCACACATACTTCACGGAGAGGTCTATTTGACATCTGCATTTACATCTGCAATACGTTTTTTTTTTAGAGTGTTTAATCATCTGCAATACGTCTAAAGGACGTTTCCTATCAGATGTCAAATAGACGTCTATTAGATGTCTTTAAGATGTTTATGATTTAGAATGTATGTAAAACTGACATCTTACAGACGTCTGTCAGATGTTAATACACAGCAGATGCTTTCCAGGTCAAGTGATCTTTAAGAGACATCTTGCAAACATACATGTGCTATCTGGGATTAGTGTAAGGTAAAAACATTAGAAACATAAGTAAACGTATGAAGCAGACTGGTGAGGAACAGATGATTATATCAGCATATCGCGTCACTGACCCAGCGTGTTTTTGTCTGGTCAGGTAACGTCTGTTGTGAGGTCAGTGTTGTAACTCAAAACTAGAGGTCACAGTCTCAGATCATCTCTCGGTGTTGACACAGACTGTAGATCAGCTCTTCTCTTGAATGCACAGGGAACCAGAAGATATTTGAGCTTCAGGTCCAGTTCTGATGTAAGATGTAACACCTAAACCAGCATGAGTGAGAGTTTATGAGCTGTTTTTGTAGGTATTTGAACTGCTGTGGGCCGAAAGCGTGAAGTTCTGGCCACCCAAGAGCTCTCTTCCTCCCACACAAACAGCACTTTAGTTCAACGCAACAACACATGCGTGAAGACTCCACGCCACATTTAACAGACTACATTTATAATTTAATCCTGTCAGAATCTTTAGATGTTTAATACCAACTAAAATAAATATAAGCAAGTGAACATTGTCCTTACACACTTCATATAAAAAATGAAAATTCTGTTAGCATTCATGTTAGAATTCATGTTGCTCTAAACCTGTGTTATTATAATTTTCTGTTATGTCTGTGCAGTGATGTTTCTGAACTCACGAGATGAGATCAGGTGAGCTCAGATATTAGAGAGTCTGCACCTCAGAAATACATACTTGCTGCTTGTTTATGAAAATATGAAAGTGAAAAATCTAGAATTAAAATTTGATTTCATGGCTGAATGTAAGATTGTGTGCAGTTTGAGCTGTTCTCTCTCTATGTTGACAGATCTGTGGGGTGAGGAGGACAGGAGGCTGCGTAGGAGGTGCTTTAGCACTGCAGAGCACAGCTCTTCCTTTGGAGAGAAACATTCTGCTAGCTTCTACTTTTCCTACCAGTTTATGTGCCATAAATTCAGAATGCTTTTCAAATTCCAGTACAGTTTCTGAATTTAAATTAAAGTAGAAAACAGGATGCTGGATTATAGTCTAAATTAATTTAATGAAGTAGAAAATCGAGACTGCTCGATTTAATTTAATTTTTTAGTATGAATGAATTATAAACATGTTATCATACAGCATATTGGCTTTTCCAGCATTATTAGGTTATAATAATCAATGGTTAAAATTCTAGCCAACAGAGATTAGTGTTGCCAGTTTAAAAAAATAAACTGGCAAAAAAATGGAAACCTTGCATAAAAAATAAAACCTTGCATAAAAGGTTAAGACTAGTCTTAAAAGTTAGTCAGCTATTTTTTCTACAAGACTGGTCATAATTTTTATTTGTATTTTTTTTTAATTCAGTTACATAAAAATGTACATTAGTCTAAGTTGAATCCAAAAAATAAGACTGATTACCTCTTGGCTAACTGCTAGTTGGTTACACTAGTTTTTAAGACATTAGTAAAAAGGTAATAGATTTAAAATACATTCCCTAACCAGTGAATTACTCTCAGCAGTGGTTTTCATGTCATTACACTTGATGGCCTTTAAGGGGCGACATTGTAGCATAATTTAAGTCTCCTGTTTTGCATTTCATCAGCATTTCAGAAAACTAAAAGTAAAGGGTGGGAACATTACTGTGTAGATATTAATGTTTTGATTATGAATGTCATGACTTGGTAGGATAGGATGTAAATGTGCATGGCGTGTTTGTATTTTTCAATGTGAATTATGAATGAAATAGTGATATTCAGAGCTCTGCTGTCTGGTAACTCTATGCATACTCAACTTTATTGCATATGATATTCTAGTCCAAGAAACTTTTTTTTAACAACCTACAAGTATATTTGCACAGATTCCAACATAAATCTTCATTCAAAGTTCCCATGCTCATGCAAAATGTATATAAATATAAAATAATTAAAACAATTTATTGTCTAATCATGGCTAATCGTAACTGTATAAAAGCCTAAACATTATGGAAAGCATGGACATTTCTACAGCAACTTAGTTATGTAAAAGGAATTTGAAACTTTGTAACTTTACTGGGAAGTTCAGTATAGACAAACTTGAATTTTGAGAATGATAACCACTCACATGTGGAATATTCCAAAAAGGGAGAAACAAAATAACAATGTATCTTTGCATTTGTGTGACGGATGAAATTTCACGAAGTGATGTGGAGTGACAAGATAGCCTGCACTGTACTGTATGTCACTAAAAATACAAGGTAAAACAGCTAAATACCATTGTCATAGTGATATAAATTGATTAATTAAGTGTTGGGGAAAGTTACCTTTAAAAGTAATGCATCACAATATTGTGTTACTCCCTAAAAAAATAACTAATTACATTACTTAGTTACTTTTTTATGGAAAGCAATGCATTACGTTACGTTTGCATTACTTTCATGTTACTTTTTATATCTGGGCAGGGCTTGCTTGTTTGTTTAAAAATATAAAAAGTTATATTTTTAGCAAATATAAAAGCCCTTTTACATCAAAAAGTGAAATGAATAAGCTTTAGGCTGAGGGAAAAGTCAAGTCAAGTCATTTTTGCTTATTAGTATGGTTGAACTAAATCAACAAAGGTCAGCAGCAGAGACATTGGTTAATACAATGGGATTAAATACATATCGGATATTTGTGTAATTTAATGTATTTAATTATTGCAGGTTTAATAAATTTTGATGAATACTGCATCTGTTTTTTTTTTATTTTTTTATTTTTTTTTTTGCGAGTGAGACATGTTGCATGTTCACATTTAGTCTAAAACTACAGTAACATCATGTTTACACAGCACACGCAACGCCTTCTGATTTCTCTCAACATGGGAACAGGAGAGCTGTCAGCCAATAAATGGGAAAACAAAGTAACTGGCGTCACTTTTATAAGCTCAGATATTTTCTTGTAAATTACAAAGTAATGTGTTCCTTTATTAGTTAATAAAAAAGTAATCTGGTTACGTAACTCACGTTACTTGTAATGTGTTACCCCCAACACTGTTAATAATAATAAATGACATGTGGAAATTCATGTGGAGTTCATTGATCAGATGTGGGAACCTTGTTTGACCTCTAAAGAGCTGCTTCAGACTTTCAGAAGATGCTATTTGTGTTCTTTTTCCTGAATTTTTGCATGTCTTCAGAGCTGCAGAATAAATGGCAGCTCAAAGGGCAGTGACAGTCAAATGTGAGGAAAGATGCTGAGTTGACAGAAAGGGCTATATATGCTGTCCTGTGACGCATTTGACGTGCAGCTGCAGCATTTTCATTCCCTGACTTTGCAGCTCACGCATGAGACGTTCATCCCCCAGCGTCTCTCTCATGCTCTCTGTACTGTGGTTTTTACTCTCTTGTTGACTGTGACTGACAGAAAGACAGTTGGCGTGCTGAAAGGTAATTGGTTGGTATATAACATATTAGATATGTGACCACTGGGGTGATTCGCAGCTAATGACAGGCACAGTTGGTCATTGAAGAGATCGACATTCAAGGACAACAGTGTCTCTTCCAATAATCCATTTGTTAGACGTCACATTTTGGTGCATGTTTATGTGTGTTGCTTTAAAAAATGAAAGGGGGAAATAGTTCTGGGAGACAAATGTGCAAAAGCTGTTTACGTATGCATTTCCCAAAAAGTCTGATTATAAATATTAAATAAACAACAAACCAGCAGCTTAACACCCAGTACCGAGGAATTTCTGCCACATGTTGCCAAGCAACAGCTGATAGTCTTTAGAGATTTAACCAGGCATAAAGTTGTTAAAATGCCTTTGAAAGAGGCATTTTAACTTGAGGCTGTGGGTCAACCACAGACATGAAATAGTTAGAAATGACTGAATGTACACAATGTTATACATTTAAAGGGGTCATCGGATGCCCATTTTCCACAAGTTGATATGATTCTTTAGGGTCTTAATGAAAAGTCTATAATATACTTTGGTTAAAATTTCTCAATGGTAATGTAAAACAACATCCTTTTTACCTTGTCAAAATCAGCTCTTTACACAGCAACCCGTTTTGTTGCATGACTCTTTAAATGCTAATGAGCTCTGCTCACCCCGCCCCTTTCTTCTGTGGGGTAACGAGCCGTCCTTTAGCTGCATTTAGCCGTGAAACTTACTATCACATTATTAGGAAAGGCGATTTGCAAAGATTGATAAAAAGCCCTTATACTCACTTCTTCTGTAGGTGAAATTGGATTCGAATGATTTGCATGAAAATAGATGCATTTAGTTAGATCGGAGGGTGCATTCCCTTTAAAAAATGAAAGTAACATTAATCCTCTGCGTCTTCAGAGGCTCAGATGTCTGCCTGATGGAGGGATTTAGGTGTGGTCTGGACGATGACCTCCACTTCGTCATGCCCCACGGAGATCCCTGCTGGACTCTACAAAATTACATAAACCTTGCATTGTGGATGAGCGGATCGACGTTCACGTTGGGGGAAGCGGAGGAAGACAGCGATCTCGTTCAGCCACACCTCACAGACGTCTCGCAACAAGACCCAGAGCCCAGCCCACCACCACCCCGACTCGTGGAGCCTGAGCCCGAACCCACTGCGGATGGAGAGCCCGAGCCAATAGCGACAGAGCTATCACCACTAGGAGTGACAGCGCTAGAGAACGCTATGGAGCCGGAGCCTATCAAGTCCGACCAGGTGCGAGAGCCGGCCACAATGCCCGCGACGGGGGATGTTCCAGTGGAGCATGAGGGTGCTGAAGACAGCACCGCCCACTGCACCGCTGAGGGTGAGAGGAGTCTGGAACTGGGACTGTTAGAAATTGAACTGGACTTAACCAATTTCACTGAGGATAGTCATGTGAAATTTCCTGCATGCTCTGAACAATATACCGGCCTAGATTTCCCACCCACCCTCCCTGTGTTATCTCCTCCTGTTGGCACTGCTGCATCAGCCTTACCACCGCTGTCTCCTGGCAGCCCCGCTACTCACCCTCAGCCCACCATCAGTGCGGTCCATCGGCGTCATGGCTGGAGGATCCCTCGTCTCCGCCTCCAGCCTCTGAGTCCTGTGCTCCGCCTTGGCCCTTCGACCCAGCGGCTCCACCCCGGCTCTCAGCTCCCTCATCTCCATCGTCGCCCATCGGTCCACCAGCTCCACCGGGCTCCATCATCCCTCCGGCTCCGCCTTGGTCGGTCGTCCCGCCATCGCCTCTGGACTCCACTCCTTTGGCTGCGCCTCGTCGCTCCGTCCCACCGGCTCCGTTGGGCTCCTCCCTCCCTCCAGCTCTGCCTCAGTCTGCTGTCGCTCCAGCTCCGCTGCGGCCCTCCGGATCTCCGCCTCTGCCTCGGTCACCAGAGCCTTGGGCTCCGCCTTGGCCCTTCGGATCCTCAGTGTCGCCCTGGATCTTCGGCTCTCCGTCTCCACCTGCTCCGCCGCCATCGGTCGGCCCCCTGGAGTCGTCAGCCATTCCTCCACCATGGCTCCTCCCTCGGTCGACTCCACCGTGGACTACCATCGTGGCTGCGATCTGGGTCTCACCTGGCTCCTCCTGCTCTGGGTTCCTTCTGTCTCCTCCTTGGCTCAATCCTCTGTCGTCACCACCCTGGACTCTGTTTGTTGTCCTCCTCCTGGGAGTCCGTCCTCCGCCTGAGCCTCCTCCTACTTTGAACTTTTTGTTGCCTGCCCACATCCACTCTTTTGTTTTGTTTGTTCTACGGCGCGAGGTCGCGCCTTCCGGGAGTGGGGAGTAGTGTCAGACCCCTTGCACTGTTGTTTTTGCCCTTGTCACACCCCCGTTGGACTGTTATGTTGGTTTCTCCCTTGTGTCCTTATATGGTTTTCCTGTTCCGTTTCTTGTTAAGCCATGTATCGTTTGCACCCCTTTATAAGTTGTATTCAGTTCAGTGTTTGTCATCGGACCTTGATGTAGTTTGGTGTGTGTCTTCCTGCTGTTCCTGTTTACCTTTGTTTTTGGATTATATTAAAGACTGTTAATTATATCTCATCTTTGTTTGTCTCAGTCTGACACAACCGTGACAACACCTCAGTCGCTTAGGAGCTATTCTTGTCTACGTCCCTGCTCTGGCATCGAAACAGTGGCATTCGGATTGTTTACAGCTCCCTCAGGGTGGGTCTAAGGTAAGACGGCCATGTCAATCGTGGGAGCAGTCTTGTTCTGTATGACGTCACACAGCCAAGAAGCCGAGAATGGCTTGATTTGAAAAAGAGGATACTATTTATAGGGATTAAAAAAATACCACTGAGTTGATTTTTATCATTATAGGGTGGTTGTGTACACACACTGCCAACACCTACCTGGTCTCATGGCAAAAACGTACCTGGGGGCACAAGAAGTGAAAAGTACCAATAAGTACATATCACTGCAGTTTCCAAAAGAAATGAACACTAGAGGCAGTAAAACGCCAACACATTTTTTTTTTTTCACACAAAGTATGATTTACAGAGTTTCATTAAAAAAGCGCACAACACAGTTCAAATGTGTACACACGGAAGATTCAAATGGCACACTTACGTCAACAAATGTGTTTTGCATGGGTTTTGTTTTTCAAGATGATAGAGCATTAACAAAGTCCCCGGATATTTGAATGCTAAACCACCGTAGGGTTCAAAAACATACTGAACTTGAACTTGCATTTAAGCGCCACTCAGTGGACCTTTCTCATTGAAACTGTCGCGAAATGCGCAGTAAGGTACGTAAAAACGGTGCTGTTTTCTCAAAACATTTCGACTATATTCTACAAACATTTTGACTTTATTCTCGAAATGTTTCGAATTTATTCTCGAAACATTCCGACTTTATTCTCGTAACATTCTGACTTTATTTTCTAAACATTCCGACTTTATTCTCAAAACATTCCGACTTTATTCTCGAAACATTCCAACTTTATTCTCGAAACATTCTGACTTTATTCTAGAAACATTCTGACTTTATTTTCGAAACATTCTGACTTTATTCTCGAAACATTCCGACTTTATTCTCGAAATATTTCGACTTTATTCTCAAAACATTCCGACTTTATTCTCGGAACATTCCGACTTTATTCTAGAAACATTCCGACTTTATTCTTGAAACATTCCGACTTTATTTTCGAAACATTCTGACTTTATTCTCGAAACATTCAGACTTTTTTCTTGAAACATTTCGACTTTATTCTTAAACATTCTGACTTTATTCTCGAAACATTTTGACGTTATCCTACAAACATTCCGACTTTATTCTACAAAACATTCCAACTTTATTCTCGAAACATTCCGACTTTATTCTGGAAACATTCTGACTTTATTCTCAAAACATTTCAACTTTATTCTTGAAACATTTCATTCTTAAACATTCTGATTTATTCTCGAAACATTTTGACGTTATCCTACAAACATTCTGACTTTATTCTCGAAATATTTCGACTTTATTCTCAAAACATTCCGACTTTATTCTCGGAACATTCCGACTTTATTCTAGAAACATTCCGACTTTATTTTAAACAAACATTCCAAACATTCCGACTTTATTCTCGAAACATTCAGACTTTTTCTTGAAACATTTCCACTTAAACATTTGACTTTATTCTTTTTGAATTCTACAAACATTCTGACTTTATTCTCAAAACATTTCAACTTTATTCTGGAAACATTCTGACTTTATTCTCGAAACATTCCGACTTTATTCTCGAAACATTTCGACTTTATACTTGAAACATTCCACCTTTATCCTCAAAATGTTCCAACTTTATTTTCAAAACACTGTATTCTCAAAATTTTGTCTTTATTTTTGTAAATTCCACTTTATTCTTGATATATTTACACTTTATTCTCAAAATATTACAATTTAAATCTCGTAATTTTTTTTTTTTTTTTTTTTTTTAACGTGGCACTAAAACGCCATTGTAAACTTCACAGACATGACTGTTTTTGTAACTCATGTGTTTTTAACATAATCTTGTGTGCAATTGGCAGTTTAGTTTAATACTCACATGCCGTGTGACAGACACTTTATGTGCACATGCTTTGGATGTGTTATCAGAAGTTTAATATGGTTTAAAAAGAGATTTTTTGGCAGAGTATCTGAGGAACGAACTATAACGGCACAGCATTTTTCTGGAAAAGGGGGCAGGGGACCAGCAGCTCATTTGCTTTTAAAGAGCCCTGCATGAAAACAACCTGTTTCTGCTGCCACTCAAAATAGGCATTTTCAAAATGATATAATAAATGATCTGTGGCATATTTTGAGCAGAAACTTCACAGACACATTCTGGGGCAACCTCAGACTTATTTTACAAATTTGTAAAATGGGGCATAATAGGTCACCTTTAAAAATGTACATATTTTAGAATAACCAACACATTTTTACAGTGGTGTCTATCTGTTTGCTTTTTTGTTTTTTTCTGCGTTTGTGTGTGGAGACTAAGAGTATCTAAGAGTCAGTGTGTCTGAGAGAAAGAGGCAGATTAGGAGAGCAGAGAAGTGGAGCGAGACATTATTAGCAGCGAGAGGGGAAGAGAAGCATTGCAGTTCTTACAGCAAGTTGAGAAAGAGGAAACAAACACGTAAATTGCATTGTGAAGTACTGAAAGTGTCATAGAGAAGTTGAGATTATCAAGCAAGGCACAAACGCACACACAAACATGATGACCTAAAGAGGAAGAGGACAAGACCCGTGGACTACAGAGCAAACGCTGTGAGATACTGAGACATGACAGGCAGGCTGGTTTGGGTGTGCATAGCTTGACCTGTGTGCTGAAATCGGGGAAGGGAGAAAAGCAGCAAACAGAGAGCAGAAAAGCATTCGTTCTGAGGTCATGGGGAGTGTTAGTGAATTGTGTGTGTCCAGTTTTCAAGCTTTCTTATGTCCAACGATACCAAGGAGTCTTTCAGGTAAGAGCTGTCTAATCTTTTATAGCATTGTAATCATAACCAATATGTTTTCTACTGATTCTCTGGTTAACATAACCATTGCTATCATAATTATTACTGGTCAGGATTGTGCTGTTATGTTAAGAAACCCGATTTGACATCTTTTGACTGGTGGATGATAAAACAAGCAAAAACAGAGGGACATGCGAGACAAAAATATCATACAGCTAGGAGGTGGGCTCTTTTTGCCTGGGCCAATAAGCAGCATTGACGAGTCAAAACTCATTTATATCCCTTTGAGAAGACCAAATTGTGCAGCTTTCATGTAGTGCTATAGTATTTCAATGCATTAGAATCAACATGTGAAAGCAAACGGAAGGACTGAGTTTGTTTCTGCCTAATGAACCTGTATGGTCAGCTTAAAGGATCTTTAGTCTCACAGGCAGGAGCTGAGGGAAGAAATCAGTTAATGGCATTAAGATTTAATCCCTCAAACCCAACGGTGAAAAGATTTAATAAGCATCTTTACCAAACCTCTCAAGATTACATAAACTTAGTGTTGGTTTAGGTCTCATTACAATTCACATGAATCATTCACATAAGAATGAACAGAAATCGAGATATTTTGAAGTCATATGGACTACTGTTGCGATACATCTGTGATTCTATAGTGCTTTTGCTTCCTTTTTTTTAAACCTCAAAAAATCCAGAGCCCATTTGTTTAAAGTGTGCTTAATCAGCCCTGTCTAAATGGCACACTTGCACTCTTGCAGACTTACAATGGCTGCCACGTGCGCTTGTCCGCTAAGTCCACGAGACCGTAAGGTGTTACATTAGTCATTTTAACTTTCAGAAGGGTGTTCGTGAGCACCCCCTTTGTGGCCACCCTGTGCCCCCGCACTGAGTTGAGCTCCATGTCAGACTTCTACCCGACAGTCAAAGCTTTATTACGTCATGAAAGTGTGGACTTTCAAAGTCCAGGTGTGAGCCTTTCAAAGTATACTCCATTTGATGTTGTGCACGAACACATACAGTGCATCCGGAAAGTATTCACAGTGCTTCACTTTTTCCACATTTTGTTATGTTACAGCCTTATTCCAAAATGGATTCAATTCATTATTTTCCTCCAAATTCTACAAATATTATGCCATAATGACAACGTGAAAGAAGTTTGTTTGAAATCTTTGCAAATTTATTACAAATAAAAATAATGAAGAAAAAAAAAATCACATATACGTAAGTATATACAGCCTTTGCCATGACACTCAAAACTGAGCTCGGTGCATTCTGTTTCCACTGATCATCCCTGAGATGATTCTACAACTTGACTAGAGTCCACCTGTGGTAAATTCAGTTGAGTGGACATGATTTGGAAAGGCTGTCCCACAGTCCATGTCAGAGCACAAACCAAGCCATGAGGTCCAAGGAATTGTCTGTAGACCTCACAGACAGGATTGTATCAAGGCACAGATCTGGGGAAATGTACAGAAAAATTTCTGCAGTATTGAAGGTCCCAATATGCACAGTGGCATCCATCATCTGTAAACGGAAGAAGTTTGGAACCACCAGGACTCTTTCTAGAGTGGGCTGCCTGGCTAAACTCAGTCAGGCCTGTATGGTAGAGTGGCCAGACGGAAGCCACTTCTCAGGAAAAGGCACATGACAGCCCCCCTGAAGGACTCTCGGACCATGAGAAACAGAATTCTCTGGTTTGATGAAACAAAGATTGAACTCTTTGTCTGGAGGAAACCAGGCACTGCTCATCACCTGGCCAAATCCCTACAGTGATGGTGGCAGCATTATGCTCTGGGGATGTTCTTCAGCAGCAGGAACTGGGAGACTAGTCAGGATCGAGGGAAAGATGAATGCAGCAATGTACAGAGACATTCTTGATGAAAACCTGCTCCAGAGTGCTCTGGACTTCAGACTGGGGTGACGGTTCTAAGCCAAGATAACAAAGGAGTGTCTATGAACAACTCGGTGAATGTCCTACAGTGGCCCAGCCAGACCCCAGACTTGAACCTGATTGAACATCTCTGGAGAGATCTGAAAATGCTCCTCATCCATGATGGAGCTTGAGAGGTCCTCCTAGGAAGAATAGGAGAAACTGCCCAAAAATAGGTGTGCCAAGCTTGTAGCGTTATACTCAAAAAGACTTGAGGCTTTCCCTGTAAATTATGACCAATAACAAATATTTTTGAACTCTTTTAAATCAAAGCTGAGCTGTCTTATACCCTCTCGCTCACAAGCACTTGTCAGTGTGAGTGTCTGTTGGTGTTGCAGCCTCCGCTGTTTTGTTGTTCCGTCTTTTTAGTTTTGCTTCCTACTGTGAAACAACAGCCTGGGGCAGTGTTGCCACCTTTTGGAACAACTGATTACTGTAAAATAACAGTGCACATGTGCGACCTGTGCATACTATTCTGATGACAGAATTTGCGTCACACACACTCTACTCTGTCCCTTGCCTACGTGTAAAAACTGAAGTATACTTTTGGTGGAATTTGGGGCAGGGCCAAATTTACACTTAGGCTGTACTTCAAATTTCAAGAAGTATATTTATTAAAAGAAAAAAAAAAGATTTGCAGATAAGTCCACAGAAGTGTACTTAAGTAAAATCAATGGAATAAGAGAAAATATATATGTCATCGTGGACCACAAAACCAGTCTTAAGTAGCACGGGTATATTTGTAGCAATAGCCGAAAATATACTGTATGGGTCAAAATTATCGATTTTTCTTTTATGCCAAAAATCATTATGATATTAAGTGAAGATCATGTTCCATGGAGGTATTTTGTAAGTTTCCTACCGTAAATATATCAAAACTTAAGTTTTGATTAGTAATTATGCATTGCTAAGAACTTAATTTGATCAACTTTAAAGGTGTTTTTTTCAGTATTTTGATTTTTTTGCACCTTCAGATTCCAGATTTTAAAGTTGTATCTCGGTCAAATATTATTCTATCCTATCAAACCATACATCAATGGAAAGCTTTCAGATGATGTATAAATCTCAATTTTAAAAAATTTACACTTATGACTGGTTTTGTGGTCCAGGGACGGATATATGTTTTTGTGCCTTTGGATGTCAGAATCAGAATGCAAATAATTTTTATAGAATGCTGTTGTCAAAGACGCTATTTAAAGCTAAACACAGATGTTTATAGAGCAGACTGCTATAACTGATGAAACTGCTATGATTACTCTACATTTAAAGCATATATGTGACACTGGACCACAAAACCAGTCATAAGGGTCAATTTTTGCAAATTAAGATGTATACAGCTCTGAAAGCTGAATAAATAAGCTTTCTATTGATGTATGGTTTGTTAGAATATGACAACATTTGGGCGAGATACAACTATTTGAAAATCTGGAATCTGAGGGTCTAAAAAATCTAAATATAAAGAAAATTACCTTTAAAGTTGTCCAAATGAAGGTCTTAGCAATGCATATTACTAATTAAAAATTAGGTTTTGATATATTTAAGGTAGGAAATTTACAAAATATTTTCATGGAACATGATCTTTACTTATTTTTGGCATAAAATAAAAATTGATCATTTCAACCCATACAATATTGTTGGCTATTGCTACAAATATAACCATGTTACCTATGACTGGTTTTGTGGTCCAGGGTCACATATTTGATTAAAACAATAGGTCTACATAATATTCACATATGTGGCATATTGTACTAGCCCTACAGTTACACCATGAAATACTATTTAAACCTATCACTATTAACATTTTGCATAACTTCTACCTATTTTATCTCATTTTAGGCTCCGAAAACAAAACAAAACAAAAAAAAAACAGCATCACTATTTGCAAACTTCAAATTGGTCTATTAGTCTAGGTCTCAGGAGATGGTCTTGACTTAGTGTATGATGATGATGATGATGATGATGCTGCAAGTGTGTACATTTGAAGCCTTTAAGACTGAACTACTATGATATATACAAATCAGACTGTATTTTTGTGTCTCTAATCAGCAAATACCAATACTGGCTCTTCCGCTTTTCTGTAACATTAGTGATGTTACCTGTTAATGTTAACCATGCAGTTCCCTTTTCTATGTCTCAAATTAGTTCAGGTGAAACTCACTTCAGGATTGTGGGTTTTGTTGTAGTACCTCACCAGTAATGTGGCGATTAATTACACAGGGACTGATTTGCAAGCAATGGGTATTTGGCATGCTGACACTGGCCTAGGGGTTACTTTCAGTTAGCATGTTCATTAGGGTGCCAGATTAAGGAAGCGATTGTAGGATTTTGCAACTATGTTGAGTCAGCAGATATATTGTGTCCGGGCAGAGGGTGGTTATTGGACAGGAATTTCTAAACCTGAATATTCCAGTTTGTAGGTTGAGCTGGTGTGATAAGGACCACAAGAAATTTGTTCCCGTTGTGTTGGGAAATGGAGCTTTGTTCGGAAATGTCGTCATCTGGTTGTGTTACAGTTCATGTGAGTTCATGTTGCTAAACTCTGTGACTCCATCAGCTTCATCACCCACCCAACTTAAACAAATAATGGCAGTGAGTTTGAACTAATGTGTGAATGCTGTTGGAGAGTCTTGTGTGACTCATCTAATGGCTGGATCACAATTTCATATTCTTAATCATAGCTAAATTGTTGATGTAACTGTTTAAAATAAAGTACTTCCTCTTTATCATGGTTAAACTGAACATGCTAGTCGAGCTGACATCTGACAAGGCCTTAATGTCGCCTCGCATCCAGTCCAACGGTATTCGGTGAATGTTTCCTCCAAAAACATGACAACCTCCAGCTAATTGGCACAGTGAGTGCAATAAAATCTGAAATGAATCCCATGACAGTGTTTTAATTGCTCCTGATGATAATTAGGAGATTGATATCGCTCTAATTAAATCCCTGTGTATTTCAGTTCAGAGCAGGTGCTTCCAAATTATAGCTGCCGTCCACTGTGTGACATGGAAATTGTTCCCTACGTTTTGATTTTTGGTTGGAGACAGCTGGAGGCGGCTCTGAACGCCGAGAACAGATCAAGACAAGGGCTCATTAGTCCGAGTGCTGGAAAAACACAGAGGGTTGTGGAAGAGGTGGGCATTCTAGATTCAAGATGCAAGATTTAATAGTTACTGTTGTATTTGTCATAGCTGCTTTAGACTGTCACACTGTGCTCACTAGGGTTGAGCATCACCAGTTAGCACATGATAAACTGAGTCTGTTAGAAGGAGAGAGTAAATGTGTGGTACAAATGTCATAAAATCTGATTATTGTAAATACCAGTTTGAAAAAGAAGTAAACTTTTAAAAGGGTACCTCTTATGGTAAAAAAAAAAATCTTCAGTTAAAGTTTCAAGAAAAGTTCACTTTTCTTATTGTTTGAACATTTTGTATTTGACTTGTTTACAAATCAAAATAATGATAAAAATCTATAAGTGGTTTTAATTAATCTGTAAAAATAATGTCCCATTTTTGCAAATTCAGCCATTCTCAGATGCCTGTTTGGCAACACCCAATGTGTGTTGGCCATGTTGATTGGCAAATCGTCTTACCTAGAATGATAAAAAGTCCATCCATTGTTTTTTGCCAGATTAGGGATGTAAAAAAGAATATCTCCGATTGAGCGATTGAGGTTTCTGGATGCCTGAACATAGTGGTGGCATTTACACCCACATCTGAGCAGCTGAAGATGCAGTGGATTGTTTGACATGAAGGGAATTACGGCTCAGATCTACATAAATGCGTCTATGTTCGTGCAAATCATTCGTGATCCAGCTTTACTTACAGCAGAAGTGAGTATAAGTTTTTTTTTTTGATTCTTTGAATTGCGATCGCCTTTCCTAATAATGTGCTAGTTAGCAAGTTTAGCAGCTAAATGCGGCTAAAGTAAACATGCTCGTCACTCCACAGAGAGAAGAGAGGGGCAGGGGCGAGCAGAGCTCATCTGCATTTAGAGGAACAGTCCCCTAAGAATGGGATGATTTTTGCAGAGCTCATTTTGACAAGGTAAAAAGGGTGTTGTTTTAGATTTTTTAAAAGTATATTATAGACTTTTCATTAAGACCCTAAAGAATCATATCAGCTTGTGGAAAAAGGGCATCCAATGACCCCTTTAAGATGCATTTACTAGATAAGCAAAATGGCATAAGATATTCTTGTTTCCAGGGGAAAAATCTAAATTAAGTGCAGTTTTCTTAAAATAAGTAAAACTGTCTGCCAGTGGGGTAAGTAAAATACTCCTGTTTTAAGAATGTTTTACTTACCCCACTGCCAGATAATTTTACTTGTTTCCATGGAGAAATAAACAGAAATTAAGTGCATTTTGCTTAAAACAACACTAAATATCTTTTCATTTTGCTGACCTAGTGAATGCATTTTAATGTAAGAATTTTAAAATATTTTGACTAGAAACCAGACAAAAATACTAAATAAGATAAGACTTGTTTTAATAAATGAAAAATTATAGTTTAAACTTATATTAAATGCAAGATTAAACTATATTTAATGAGTTTTTACCAAATTAAGTAGGATTTACATACAACATTGTATAATTTTAAATAATTTTAATAGTTTTATTATGTTTGAAAAATGCATTTTTGGTAAACTAAAACAGTTTTATGTCATTTTTATGTTGTTTATTTAAATATATATTTGTAATTACACATAATAAAAAAAGTTGCAATTTAGTACATTTAAAATGTATTAACTTTAATTTAATTTTGCATAACATGCTACAGTTAAAAGTCAGCACATCTAAACAAGTGCACTTAAAAACATGACAAAAGAATATTAAAACAGTGAATATAAAATGTAAAACTTTTAATTTTGACATTATTACAAGGTGCACTTATTAAAAGTGCTTAAATGTACTAAGTCTACTTCCGTTCCACAGAACCGCTTGTGGGAAAGTTATGAAATTTGGCACACAAATAGAGGAAAGTCTCAACATTAACCAAAGTTTGAAGTTTCTATTTCAAACGTGCCACCAACAGCTCAAAGTTGCACTCATGTTTACGCTAATAACTTCTGAAATGTAACATTTAGAAGAAAAATTCTTTTTTTGTTTGATTCCTTGGTTCATGTCAAGTAACGACTTTTGAACGAATTCGACAAAGAGCATGCCAAAATGGAGTCTATATCTCCTCAATGTTTTTGCGTATTTTGACCAAACATGGTACATATTACAAGCATCACCTGAGGCTGCATACAGAGTTATAACTTATAACTTCTGAACAGTTTAAAAAATTGTCTCTTTTGATTCAGTGCAGCATGCCAAGTCGAATCGAGTTTTCTAATATTGGCCATTTTGAATTTCGACATAAAATGCTGTATTTCACAAACCCATTAGCGTGTCATTGTGTCATCGAGCTTATACTCGGAATGTATACAAAAAGTATTGGAACAGTGCCACCTTCTGGACAAAATGTATAATTTGTAATGAAATATAATGGTCTTGATAGATTACTTGGATCATCCCAAGAACATCAACATATTAGGTTGAACTTCCCTGGTGAAAAAAACAGCATATGCTGGTAGGTATGTTTTGATGCTGGTTTATGCTGGTCCTTAGCTGGTTTAAGCTGGTCCTTTGCTGGTTTTTGCTGGTCATGTTGCTGGTCAAGGACCAGCATAAACCAGCAAAGGACCAGCTTAAACCAGCATCAAAACCTACCTAACCAGCATCCCAGCATCAAAACATACCTACCAGCATATGCTGTTTTTTTCACCAGGGTTGCAGTCTGCCATTTTGAATTTCTTTGAAAACTCCTATACCGTTGGTCTGAAAGCTTTTTGATAGACCAAACCGTAGTGCATCAGTGAAATTGTTGGTGATTGTGAGGCTGCAACTCTGCAATTCTTAGGCGTATTGACACCAAACTTTTATGTCAGTGTCATCTCACATTGACCACACAATAATAGTTTTTTAACAGCGCCACCTATTGGTCAAAAGTGACAAACAATTCAATTGTATTACTAGTGATTGTTTTTTTTTTCTTTCTGCCATTTCATCTGTAACAAACTAAAAATGTCTTTAACCACTCATTGTTGCAGTTGGTCTGATACTCCCAGCCATGCTTATCTCCTCATTTTGCCTGTCTTGTGCTTGGCCCCATAATTGAAAGGAAAGGAAAGGATGCACATGTCACATGACATGTGGGCAAGTATGGTGTCCCACGCTTGGAATTTGTGCCCCTTTTTTACTAGTAGTCATGGAGCAATGGGCAGCCATTTTTGCTGCAGCAACGGAGGAGCAGTTGGGGATTCAGTTTAGGGGTCTCACCTCAGTCGTGGTTTTGTGGGTGGAAGAGAGCACTGCTCATTCAGTCTCCCACCGGTACTGAGACTCAAACCCGAAGTCCGAGACTCAAAGTCCACCTCTCTAACCATTAGGCCATGATGGCCCCTAATTTTGAAATAAAGAAGTGCACATTCAATACAGTTTAGCTCACTTTTTCACACGTGTATGATAAATGTGCACTCTTCTCATCATTTTTTAAAGTCATGATCCTGGACCCCGTAGAGTCCAGTGATAAACAGTGCTTGAAAATCTGCCATGTTGGCCGACTGCCCCACTGAACACCTTTGGGATGAACTGGAACAGTGAGCCAAAACCCATCATCATCAATTAACAACAGAGCCTGACCTCTCGTGTCTTGATGAACAATTTATTTCAATTGTATGCAAAGTAAAGAAGTAATACCTCCCTTTGGTGCTGCTTTATAACTGAAGCAAACTCTTCTGGGAAGGTTTTCCACCAGGTGCTGAAACATCCACCTACATGTGTATAAAAACAACAATTAAAAACACAATCAAACCTTTGCTGCAAACTCTTTTTTTGACAGTAGACATATAATATGTGTGGGGGTCAATGTCCTGAAGTGGGACATTGTAGTTCTCTGCTGTGGGGCCCTTGCCAGGAAATGCCCACTGCTTTAATCTCCCTAGCAAGGTCAGAAACTGAGAGGAACCAGCTGGAGAGCCAAATCCAGGACTTAGTGGATTACTGAGGCTCTTATAGCAGCAAAATAACCTTAATTCCAATTGATTTCCTATCAGCGTTAAACAGGAGTCATGAAATTTACTGTACGCTAATGAAATGTGGCATAAATATAGTCTTTGATTAAAGTCTACATACCTTAGATCATCCTTTGGATTATTTGCTTAGATAATTCAATTACGTATGTCCTACAAATGTACAAAAATGTATAAAATTGAATATTAAATTACAATTACATAAAACTACAAAACAAAATACCAAAATAGTGGTAACAAACAGGAGATATTTATAACAATATTTCACGCCTTGACTTGCAATATCTGTGTTTCATTCTCTGTTTCTTTAGTTTCATGGCAAACACCACTTGAAAGTCTCTTTGAGGCTGGCTCTATCATTATGTGGTTTGCTGTAAGTCCCAGTAAGATCCAGCAGAGGTCACTCAATGCATTTGTTTACAAGCAGATTTTGGCCTGTGATCATGCTGCATTTAAGGTGAAGTTGGAAGTGCTTGTCCTTGTTGACATAAAATCAGAATTTAGATTGTTTATTAGTATGTGTTCCTGGTTATTGATTCATCAGTGCATTCTATTCAGATATATGTTTTTTTTTTCTTTTGTAAAGTTTATCTTCATAATCTTTCTTGAAAAAGTTGTGCTGGAATCCACAACTTCTGAGAGGCTTTTGCTCTTTTCTGGTGTAAGTCTATGGAAAATCTTTTAAAATTAAATTTGAAATAAAAAATAAGGTAATTAGTGTCCAGCTACTATCTAGCAAAGGCACTGAGTTACTCTTTTATGATATAATAACATAAAATCTAACATCATATGGGACTTTAATGGTATTATAGACAACATTATGGTAGTACAGCAGAAAACAGATCTCTTTATTGCAGCACTAACTTTAAACACTTTAACTAAGGTCTTTCTCATCATTCCTGACACTTTAGGTTAAAGGGATAGTGCACCCAAAAATTAAACTTCTGTCATCATTTACTCGCCTTTAAGTTGTTCAAAAACTGTTCAAAAAATTTCTTTCTTTTGTTGAGCACAAAAGAAAATATTTTAAAAACGTTGATGAGAAAAAATGGAAAGAAAATACTATGGAAGTCAATGGCTGCCATCAACTGTTTGGTAAGGCCTGTTTATCTGTGTGGTTTCTAATGACTGTCTGTTGTATTGGCACATGCAGTAGGTAGATGCTGGATTTGATTTGTGTGAGAGCGTTTATGACATACCTGGTCTTCATTCCCACAGCCACATTCCAGGGTTCCCGACACTGCCTTGAGAAACAATACAAGGAAAAACAACATTCCACAAATAGCTAGGCTTGTGCTGCTGTGATAACATGCCAACAATCACATTTACAAAGCTGTTTGAGAGCACGGATTTGGTCGAGTAGAGGAATCCTGCGGCTTTGATAGCATAGAGACCTGTTTTGTTTTTAAACTAGTTTGCTAGCATTTGCACAAACCTTCAACCTAAGAATTAACTTGATCATAACTTATCCTACATTGCATGTGTGCTAGTACTTTACTAAGAGTTTATATGTGCAGTATTCACTTTGTGAAAGTTAAAACAGGTAAAAACATCTGGATTTTGAAGGAGGAACTTGTTTCGGGTTCCATTTTCTTCAGAAAATGTGTAATCTGGAATTTTACAAAGAAACCAGCGTTTTCAGCGCATGCCTTTTACACAATAGCAATAGACATGGAAACCCTAGCAACAAGTCATGTGTCAATTGGACATTTACACAATATTTACATAAATCAGATACCAGCCCACACATCTAGACATCTAATTTCCATGTTGAATGACCTGCATAATTCTTTATTGCACAATTGTCTGAACGTTCACATATTGTAAAACTGACCTGACATCTGAAAACAAGGATTTATTGTCTTGTATAATTGACGTATGTAGGTCAGTTGACGCACTAAGACATTCTTCATATGCAGTACAGCACTGCTCAACAGAGGACGCATTGTTAGACTGGGACACAGCGGTGATATTTGTTAAACTAGACAGGAATGCTCTCTAGACCTTACGAAAAAGAAGTGTGATTGATTGTGTCAAATGTGCACTTGTACTGTACAAAGTACAGTTTAATTTTAAATAATTATATTTTTGTTTACCTTATTCTTCAGTGCAGAAATAAGCCTATGGGCGAGACTTCCGGTTCATCAGCCGCTATAGGGAAATAACGAGAAGAAGAAGAATTAATTGGGGAGTGCGGCGCACAACCTAACACTTTGAATCTTTCAGTTTGTGTAAATCCAAGTGCCGTTCGGAGTATAATTTTTATCCACGTTAATTTCACACTTGTCTAGTACAAATATGCCGCTTTGTTTCATAATTACAGTTATTTGTCAATAAAATAAAATGATAAAATAAAAACTTTTTCAAATAAAATAATGGCGTTTTTTACGAATTAAAAATCATCTAATTTTTTGAGTTTCACAATGAACACATTGCAACCGTGCGTGGGACGGCCCTGATCGCAAAACACAGATACAGTATAGTTAAAAACAATGTGTGCAAATAGATGAAACACATTTAGACATTCAGAAAAACACTCCCCTCCCTCCAAGCACAGCTCTCATAGAACACGAGACACATAAAGGAGCCAAAATGCTTTACTTTTCTTAAAATAATAAGTTCTCAATATTAAACATCGATTGTCCGTCTTCGTTCACCTGTTTCTTGCGGTTTCTTTTTAAAATCCATCAACGCAAATAGTGAAATTACATGGCTAATGTCATAGAATAACATAGTTTAATAATAGCAGGGCAGATTGTTAGGCAGTTTTACAACGTTCCCCATCAGCACGACTGGAATTTAAAACTGGTTAGTGTCTGCTGGTTTGCCTAAGCATTAATAAACTATTTGAACTGATAAATAACAAATTGGAGATTGAAATAATAGCAGATTTGTCTCATTTTAAATAAACACTATCAACTGAGATTAAAAATTGACTTCAGCCAAAAATTCACTTTTACTATGGTAAAATAAATATTCAGCAATATCTTCAAAAGGCTTTTGAATTTTTGAGCACTTTTTTCTCTGTATAGTGTTGCTATGGCAACTAGTAAATACTGTAAATTTGGTTATGCTAGTGTGTGTGGAAATATTTAAATCTGGCCTGTTACAACCAACCCCGCGTTAATTTGTACCCTGCGCACCCCTAAATGGTAAAACTGTTTGCACAGCAAACATCTGTGTTCATAATTAAGATAAAACATGAAAATAATATGATAAAACATACCAATCTGCAATATTAAGCAGTGAAACGAGCAGCTTTGTACAGTTAAAAATAGCTGGACGTTGAGACCCATAAAATTTACAAACAGCCGCGCCCACACCGCGACGCGAAAAGATTTTAGCGACAAGCAATTTGGCTGTCCACACCAGACGCGACACGACAGAATCACTAAAATATAACAGCCATTTAGAAGCGCAGAATCCCACTGCTCTCCCAATGAAATGGACAAGTTTATTCTCTAATTCATAAATATTAAACCTTTTTAACATTATTAAAACTCATCATTGTCATAGAAAACGCTTGTTGGTTCACACTGAGTTCGCAGTTTTATATGTTTGCTTCTGAGGTAAATCTATTATTGATATCAGTATGTCTATAAAATGTTACGCAATATGATATTCAAACTCACATTAGAAATGTGAACACTTTTAACACTCAATAAAGCACCCAATCATTACCTGAGATTATAATTAAAAGTTTGGATGTTGTTGTTCCAGCCGCGACGTCGCAGAAATATCTTTTCTAAAATACAATTTTTGCGTGTACCCGTTGCAGCTAGTTAGGACAAGTGTGTGTGGACACGTGTTACGGCAAAAGAAGCTACATTTTAAACAATTATATTTATAATAATCTTTTGATGTGATATGAATAAGTACACTTGTTTTGATGTGTTGACTAATATAGCCTACTTAAAGCACATGTAAAATACTTGATTATATAATTTACCTGCAGTGTGTTATTTTATAAACATTTAAATTTTATGTATTTTAAATGTTATAAATTGCAACTTAATAAAAATGTGGAATTACAGATATATTTGATTACATGATACACAAGGTTCAATAGAATAACATTACAGTATATTTTAGTTTACCATAAATGCTGATCGATGCATCCAACAGTATACTTTTAGCATTTTTCAAAGACAAGATGTGCTTAAGGGGGTCAAAATAAGCATTCTTGAGTTCAACTAATTGCATGTGAAATAAATGTATCTAAAACTTTTTAAAGTAGGCTATATTATTTCTATAATAAGTAGTACTCATACAAAGTGTAAGCCCCACTTCTTTTTCACAGGTAGTATTGCTAAAACAGAAGTTTTTCCTCTTTCCTTAACTTTTTTTTCTCAGATTCTGTTCTTGAAAGCACTTAGGCTAAAGAGCTGCCCTCAATAATTGTTGTCTTTATTTATTGTGAAACATAATACTTCTCTCATCTCAACATGCATGAATGCATGTCTACAAAGAAGGCTTTAGATTTTATCTCAAATGGGCCGTGGCAACATGGTTATGTAGTGCACTAATCTATGTACTCATCACAATGGCTAGAGGTGTGTGGCTAAGTTGCAACAAACAAGACAAAAAGCAAAAAGTTTAAAATGATATGTTATATAATAATGGCAACCCAAATTTAAATGAATAACACAACAGGTGTGGTGAGTTTCTCCACATCATTAAGTGACTTCAATTTTACATGATTAAAGAAACTGTTTTCACTATACCAAATCTTCTAGTTTTATAGTGCACACCCTTGTTTAATTAGTATGATGAATCAGATAAATATCAAATACATTTTTGTACAGCCATATGCAAGTCTGTTACGCTACATACAGGTATTCTGATAAAACAAAAAAGGGACCATTCTGCACAGTGTACTCTTGTACACTTGTTTTAATAGGTGATCAGGTGTTATCTGTCTTTCGTAGCTCTCGGCTCAGGGCCACACACACACAAACACATGTTCAGGGCCGTTCTCTGTCTGCGTTCGTCATTGACTCTCCCTGCCCCCACCTACAGGCGCTCGCTCACAGCCAGCACAGGGTGTGGAGGCGAAACTCAATACTGTGGCTTTGTCTCAAACCCTCGTAAGCTGCCTACCTAGGCAGCATTTTAGGGCATTGAATGCAAGCTCCCAGTTTGAACATCTTGAAGTATTTTTAAAGTACTTGTTAATTACGTACTTCAAAATCAGCCATAAGTGTAATTTAGTCTGTCATGAGTAGTTTATGAAGACTGCTGTTGGTGTGACACACATGAGTCGATGTCAGTGCAGTACACACTGCAAAACTTTGGGAGTGATAGGAGCCAATCTCCAAATTTTTTGTTTTGGGTGTACTAATACAGTAGTCACTCCTGAATGTGATGATTTAGTTTCTGTAACAACAGCTGTAAATAAGAAATGCTTGTTAATGAGAAAGTGATGAAAGTAAAGGTGTATTAACATTCGGCAGTTGTTCATAAACCAACAGAGATGTGTTTTGTTTATTCTCTAGACTGCTGATTTTAATAAGCCATATGGGAGTTTTAGTAGAAATTACAGGAGTTAAAAATCATCAGACATTTATTCATCTGTTGCATGTTAAATTTATAGTCTAATATAAAGACTATAAAGCCACTTTGTTTCTTATATAACTTAATAAAATTAATTCATTTAATTTCTCTTGCTGCCCTCTTGAAAGTTTCACATGCTCATACATTAGGAAAGGTGGCTAATTTGTGAATTCAAGCAACAGTTTTGTTCCTAGGATTTTCTCAAGTACCACACAAAGCTGTTGGTGTACGAGCCAAAAAAACTGTATGTCACGTTTAATTCTTTAAAAACGACCCAAATGTGTCATATTTACAACTACAAGGTTTAATTCATGCTCTGCTTTTAGCGTTTATTGATAAACTTGCGCTGTGTTATAGCCAATAGTTGGCAGTAAGTGAGTGAGTGAGTGAGTGAGTTGGGTTTTGAGACACGGCCCGTGTCGGAAGCGGTGTAGAATCACTCGACAGAAGCGTTTGTCCTCTCGGTCTCGGGTACGCGCTCGGGATTGGCCGGTTACGGTAAAAGACACTCCCCTGTTCATGGACGAACACCCTTCCTCAACCGCAATCCTTCCGGTCTCGACTATTATGTAAAATACCCGACTCTCTTCTCGAACGTTGACGTTAAAGTTGAGTTGTAGTTGTAAATCGAGATATTTTGAACTCTCTGTTGATTTATTTACGGTATCGAGTGACTAAAGACGCGCGATGGTGCTGAAATCCGAAGATGGTGTCGGTGAGTGACGATCGGCAGCTGTTACTTTTTGCCAAACTTACTCTTCATAAAAACAAGCGCTTTAAATATTGTGCCTTGTTTATTTATGTCGAACGTGATTTTGGAGATAAATTAAAATCAGTTGATATGTGATTCACTACATGTAGCGCTTTGACTCCTTTAGAAGTTGATATTATTATTATTATTATTTTTTTTTTTTTCGTATAACAACTCTTATGTCCGCCGTGTTTTTGTTTTGATTTAGTTGAAAACAAACTGGCTTTAAATAAATATGAATAAATATTATTATCTTGTTTCACGGTTCTCATGCGCCCTTTTCTGACAAAGTTTGGCACATTTAACTGTAGTTAACGTTTATAACGTTTATAACGTTTAAAAACTTTTTGTAGGCTTGTAGAATGAGTGTAGTAATGCTGTCAGATTGTTGCATAGGGTCTCTGTTGACAACAATACTCCCTCATGTGAACTGTATCTTTTTCTTTTTGAGTATGCAGTTATGTTATGAATTATTCATTGTGAATGAAAGGCCTCAGTGGTTTTGACACGGAATGAATGTGTTTAATTGTTCCATGACCCTCTTATTTAAAAAAAAAATATATATATATGTGTGTAAAAGCTTTCTGTTACTTATTGTTGCTGTAGAAATCCCTAATGAGTTTGTTTATGTTATTGTAATGTTTGGTTGTTATGTTGAGGTAATGAGTTGTTTTTGACAACTTGTTTTGTCCTCACTGTCCTCAACTAATTCTGACTTTCTACATTTACTGCACATTTAAACTCTTAAAAATAAAGGCTCCAAAAGGGTGTTTTTGCAGTGATGCCACAGAAGAACCATTTTTGGTTCCCCAAAGAACCTTTCAGTAAACAGTTCTTAAAAGAACCATTTTGAAGAACATTTTAAAAATCGACTATAAAGAATCTTTTCTGCATTTGAAAGGTTCCATGGATGTTCAAGGTTCTTCATGGAACCATCGATGGCAGTAAAGAACCTTTATTTTTAAGAGTGTACTTGTTATGTTTAAATTGTCTGTCTTCCTAGTGTGACTCAAACAGGCTGCAACTTGTCCAGACTCCTCAAGTCTGAGGCAGTTTTTAGCATACCACTGAATGCATCAACAGCATTTCTCTTTGAATTCCAATTACCTGCTTTGTAAGCAGCATGTTTTCTGAATGTTTAACAGTATTGTAATGTGCTTTTGTCATGTGTGTTTGTAACACTTGTTGTCTGCTGGTGAGGAATGTGGCTCAGCTGTCTGTGTTCAGTGAGGGGGATGGGATGTTTTCTAGGAGAATGCTGAATGCTGATATCTCAATCTCACATAGCCAGGCTTTTGAGTATCAAGTATCGACGTAAAATATTCTTCACTTTGCACGTATTATGGCCAGGAACCATCCACAAAGGAACTAAATGCATTTTGGCCTCAGCACAAAACACAACATACAGTTCTTCTTGAGCTTTGCTTGAGTTCTTGTTTATGTGCTACAAAGCATCTCATAAAAATATATTTCATGTCCACTTGCATTCATATTTGTATATAAGTATGGAGGTTTTCAGTTTTTTAAGCTTTCATCAATTATGTTTGATTACTAATATATAATTAGAATTATATGTCACTCCACTTCATGTCAGGACTGACTGTACTTTATACCATTTATTACATGTCTACTTTCCAAAAAAAAAAAAAAAAAAAAAAGTCATGAAAAATTGATTGGTGTTGATATTAGTCTGTTTGCAATACAATGGTTAACAGAACATGAGTTCATATCTATTGAGTTTTTTTTTTTTTTTTTTGATTCTGAATTTGAATAACATATTTACATGAATTTTTATATTTGAATACTTGTAATTACATATTGCAACTTGGTTGGGTGTTGAAATGTAAGTCTGCTTAGAACTCTTTCCCATAGTAAGGGTGTGTGCTGTCTAAACCGCCACTTGAGAAAGAGACTTGACAGGAAATGTCACCTTAGCCTGAACTCTGGCGGGAAGAAACATTCATCTCACTGCTGTTTAAATCTTAGTACAGCTAAGGATCGTGGGAAATGCAGTGCTGATTAATATTATTAGCGTTTGACTTGAGTCAGTGGAGCTGTAGTGTAAAATGGGGTGGTATTGATTTTTTTTTTTTTTCTCAGCTCAGCTCTGCTCACAACAGTTTCCTGTCTGTGCACTGTTGATTATCTATGTGCCCGCTGTGGCCACGTGACTTCCTGTCATGTGTGCTTTAGGCACTGTGTTTACCAGGTGAAGGGCATGTGGGATGTAGACTGTGTGTCTGTGTTGTTACCATCAATAGATATACAAGACATAGATGTTTATAGTGGTACATTTAGGCTGCAAGGACAACATCTGTGATGTGCCATTGACCATCGCAGGAAATAATTTCAACCATTTATCCCTTAGTTTATAAAATCAAGTTTTTGCAGTTAAGCAGTTGCAGTTAAAGTCTGTTGCACCAGAAAAAAAAAAAAAAAATCTCTATTATTGATGAACATTGAAAGGTCATAGCAGTGCCACTGTTGCGCTGCCAGAGGTGCAGACAATGGTGTCAGTGAGGTGTTGACAAAGTTCAGCCATCCGAAATGGAGGCAAAACTTCCGGATGTCACAGAGTTCATGAAATCATGTGAACAACACATCATCCGTGTATTCCAAGCACATTCTTTGGTCAGAGTGGAAATAATTCAGTATAAGTTGTTTACATGCCTGTTTATTGTGATTCACATTGCATATGGCACATATTTTATGATGACTGTGGTTACTACATACTACATATCGCATTGATCGCATTGTAATGTGAAGTATTTTAAGTATTGTTTATGTGAAGTAACTTTTAATCGCAGCATTGCTCAAATCTCATTATAATTGCAGGGTGCATCAGTTACTGTATTATCTAGATTGCTTTAACGAAACGGCAAGCTTCACATTTCTCCTTGTAAAACCTTGTGCATTTCTTGCCTCATTGTAAGTGTTTTACACTTAACGTAGTATTTGCTTGTTTTTATAAGCTTGACAGCATTGACTTTACATAGAGCTTAACTGTGAAACTCGGAATGTTAGTTTTAGGATTATCTTTTATATTCTCACATGCCAATAACCATGTCCCACGGACTGTAGGTTAAATAGCCAGAGCTGTTTTTTAAATGTCAAAATGTTCATTGGGCCTCATTCTTGAAACATGAGCAGAATGATTTTTTTGAGTAAATCGTTTATAAAGCTGTTCTGACATAAACATTTGAATTCATCAAATTCATGGAATTTATCAAGTTTTGAATGCACAAAATGTTCTGTGTTGTTTTCGGCAAACTGATAGCACTGAAGTTTGATGCAATGCCAAAATATCTTTTTTTCTTTTCTTTTCTTTTCTGATTGATTGTTGATAACTGTTGAACTTTGAGTATAGAGTACTCGTCACTGTAACTTTTTACCTTGCTGTCCAATCAATGGTGGAGGGGCGGGACAAATACTACACCACCCAGCCATCCTGCTTTACGAAGCATTTGTGAATCCAGAGGAGAGTTTTCGGGAAGTCTGTTTTACGTGCAAATTGCTCTAAATTTACTCCTATATAATATTCTGCAAATTTAATAAATGAGGTCCATTACTAAGGGTGTATTCACATCTGTCTAGTTTGGGTCGATTGAATCGAAGTCAAGTTCGTTTTCCCCCTTGGTGCGGATCTTTTGGGCAGGTGAGAATACAGCAGTCTAAACAACCATATTGATACCCAGCTGAGGAGGCGGTCTCGGTCTGGTTCCTAATGAGCTCTGGTACGGTTGAATGGATGAACCAATCAATGGTTGACCTTAGCACATGTGTGGTTTTGTTTACAATTTCTGGTTCGCTTGCAAAAAGGGCAGTGTGAAAGCGAACCACACCAAACAAAAAAATCAACATTGTATTTGGTCCAGACCAAAGCAAGTAAACTAATAGAAACTAATTTTCTGGTGTGAATTAGGGCTGCACGATTAATCGAATGCGTTTATGAGGCGCGCTTAGTCAGTACAGCCGGTACTTTGATTAGTAGGAAAGCTCCATCACGTGCGTTCAGCTGGAGCGGCAATTAATACACAGAGCCGTAAATCACTGACAAGCTACGCCAAATCACGCTCATAATCAAATGCAATTCACCTTAATCGTGCAGCCCTAGTGTGATAATATCACATATTTGTGTGTTTTAGGGTGTGCTCACACTTGTACTTCGGTTCTCTTGGTTTGTTTGCTCTGGATCAAAACAGAAAACGTTACATTTGGTCCTGGTCCACTTAGCGTTCACACTGCCATTTTTGACAGCAAACCAAAAGATGCTGAACCTAAAAGCATAGTTATGACGTACATTTGATAAAAGAACTTACCTAACAGTTAAGACAATGGGTGTGTTTGACTTAAAGCAGCGCTGTGCAGACTGATCGGTGTATTATCAAAGTACCCATTCACCAATTGGTCTTAAAGTCGAATACACCTAATGCCATCTGCTGGACTAAGCACGCTCATTGTTGCGTGTACATCTCATTTTATTTTTACGACCTGTAAACTCACGAAGAGCTCATAAAAGGCACTTTACCTCCTTGCTCATTTTGTTTTGGATACACTGCTTGTTCCACATTGTCAAATCATGCCACATAGCTCAATAGTCATTACATCATATTTTTTGTTTGTTTAGAAGTATTTAGTCTGTGTTGCATTCATATTTCATTTGAACCAGACCGGAGTTCATTTGGAAGCGGATCGAGACCCATCTTTTTAGTGGTCTCAATCTACTCGTTTGGTGTGCACCAGCATTCAGATGGCAGCGTTCACACTTACTCATATGAACTGCATTAACAGAGCAATCACACCAGAGTTCGTTTTAATCAAACCGAACATGACAAGTGTGAACACACCCTTAGATTTGAGTTGCCATTGTCTGCCATTGTCACTGGAGCCATCAAAAACTAGACTAAAACTAAACCACTAGGTTTGTGGTTTTTGTTAAGTGGGTTGGTTTTGGTACAAAATTAAATGTGTGCTTCTGTCAGCCCTGAACCCCACTGAACACCTTTGGGTTCACTTTCACTGAGCTTTTGTGCCTGAATGTTCATGCTGCTTTGGATGAGGATAAGGAAACTATTGCAAACAAGCAGCTTATTAGCTTATTCTATTTGACATATTTTCTTTCATGGGTGAACTATCCATTTCAGCTTTAATATAAAGATAATTTTGTGAGTAATGTTACAGTTTTCCACACATGATTAGTCAGAACCACTGTCGCACACTGGGTCTATAGTCATATGTGGTATTTACTCATCAGATTTCTCCTGCACGCTCTCATTTGTTCACATAAACGGCAGGATGTTTACTCTGCAGAGCGTCAGGATGTTTGCTCAGCACAGTGGCCCGGGTGCTCTGCTTCGGTCTCCCCCTTACAGATCTCACATCAGATCTGCAGCAAATCCTCCGGTGCCTCATAATTGTTTAGCTAGGCCCGTGATAAAAATAAATCGGCCTGCATTCCACATATAGAGCTTGAAACAGTCTGTTATTGTTGTTCATGTTGTTTTTGGCTTATGCCTGCTGCATTGATTCCCTGGCTTTCACTCGCTCATGTGAGTCGTGTGATATGACACAGAACTGTGTCATCTCTTTGGAGCTCTGCCCTCCACTGATTTAAGACCCTCTCAGGACACACTGAAGCTGACGGATTCCAAGAAAACACATTTAAAGATGATCTCAGGCCTTGATGAGCTGTCAGATTGATTATGTTGCTATGAAGTTTATTGCTGTAGATGAGCTACATGCGGTGGGCCCATAGATGTAGAGATGTAAAGTGAGAACTTTAAGAAATGAATGAATCTGATGTTGACATGAACAGATTTTACACCTGTACTATATAAATATGTATTTGAAGTTTTAATAAAACACACCAGCTGTCATTATCAGAAAAATATGGTAACAACATTTGAGGCTTTACAGATTTAAATTAAATTTATAGTAAACTAAATAAATAAATAACTGATACATTAATTTGTTCATATGCCAAATTACTAAAATGTATTTTTACTTTTACAATATATTGACAATTACCTTAAAAACACAGACAGTCAAGAAAAAGCCAAATGTAACTTTTACACAAGGTAAGCTCTAATGTAGAATGTGTTCTGTGTCACACGAATATAGACCAATTTGGAGCAGACTTCACAGTTACGTCAGTTACTCTAATTTTAAAGCATTAATTTGATTTAAACATTAGGTCTACGTAATATTTACATATGCAGTTCATAATAATAATAATAATAATAATAATAATTCATTACATTTATATAATTACAGCATGAAATACTATTTAAACCTGTAACATTTTACATCAGTTTTATCTAACAATTATGACTTTTTTTCCACACAAATGTTTTTACTGTAAAATTTTTGAAATTCTGATCCAAAATTCATTTGTAGGGACTTGCGTAGAAAACAAACCCATGACCTTTGTGTTGACGGTGCCATGCTTTGTTTGAACTACGTCAACATTACACTTGTGCTACAAGTAGGCCGCATGAGTGAAGTAGTGACGTGAATGTGACTCATTGGCCTGAGTGAGACCAATGATATTTCTTCCTCTGCTTGCCCTCGTCACATTCATATACCAATAATGTGGCTTTGCAAAGTATTCAAGAGACTTAACTGTGGTTAGTCCATTTTTTTAATTTCTTGTGCAATGTGGACCAGATTTAATGCTGTTTTTGTGTTTAAAATGTTGTCTCCTTTTGGCTGGTACTGATCTAACTTGGGCCAAGTAACGACATCCCTCCTGTGGACAGTGTATCTGCTTGATCTATAAAAAAATGGGCTAAACAAACTAGGAGTGAATGTCTGCAAGAAAGAGCAGAGAATGACCACTAGATGGGGCTTCCTTGTTTGTGATGGCATGATGTGTGAGAGAGGAGGGAGGAGAGAGAGATAGACAGAGTGTGGGATGGAGAGGAGCGTCTACACATGGACTTCAGCAGTATGTGAAATGTGTCTTCCTCAATTTGCTGTAGTCAATGTCAGTGAAGACTCGACTGCCGCTTCTTACCTGGATATGTAGTCTGGTTTGAGTTCATCTGTGGTTGTGTTGCTAATTTGGAAAATGAAGAAAAAGAGAGATTTTTGATGTGCGAACAGAAGTGGACGGATATCAAAACAGCTTGATTTCACTAAAAATCACAGAACCAGGTCAGTTGGCTTTAATACTTAAAGGGCTGGGTTTTTGGAAATGTTGAGACTTTGTGATGTTTCAAGTATGTAACATTTGCTGTCTTACATGTTAAGTGGTTTGACTGCATTCAGAAGGATCATTTGTGCACTAGAGTAAACTCTCATCAGTGATTAGTGTCCATTGAGCATGTGAGTTTAGTGGCACATGGCTTCTCGTTGCAGTCATCTGTTCCATTCCTGCTGTGTCTAGCAGTCACTGTCCAACCATCAGCTTCATTTTATCCTGTCTGTGGTGAGTTGTATGAGCACTATACTAGTTCACATTCAGATGAAGAATGTAAGGACAGAAAATTGGTTGATGATTCTGTGATATGCTGTCAAGCTGTATTTGATTCCAGTTGCTATAAGAATGTTTAATATTGTAGGTAAGGTTTTCAACTCAGCCGAACAGGCAGAAGAGTGCTATGAAGAAAGGTATTGTCTCATTTATCCAGAGCATAGTTGCTGTGGTGGCTTTATGGAGTTCAGTGATCAATGATCTGCCCACTGCTTCTGTGTTCGTCTGCCAAGGAGTCCCACGCGGCCCTTTGGAAATGCTGGACTCTGTATTTTTCAGCAGGTCAGAACCGGTCCCCACTCCATTAAAGTGAGTCCAGTGCCTTGAACAATGACCCTATACATCTAGTGAATGTGTTTCTCAGTACTTCAGTCTTTTAGGTTCGCCCTACTAACAGTCAGGTACGTGTCAATACCTTTGCAAGTGCCATTCTATGTGTTTTGTTTCAGAAGTAAAACCAAAGTGCAAGAGTGAATTTGCAATCTGTTTCTAAATTGTTACCTTCCTATCATTGTAAACAGTTGCCCCTAGTGTTAGGTGATGGTGATGAGGGAGGTGTTTCACAGTTTGAACCTAGATTGGGATAGGGATAAAACTCTTTTTCAGACCAAGCAAATAAACCGTATTTGCAAATAAATGCACGGAAACAGAGACGTGTCTTTGGGTTTTTTGAGTAAATGTTTAATGTTTACAGGCTGTCAGGACAGAGGCCTCTTTACAGAGACATTAAATCAGGCAGATATAGTTTCTACTGAAGACACTATTCAAGGAATTAGCTGTGTTTGAAGGATATTACAAAGACATAATGATGGATGTATGCAGAGACAATGCAAAGTATTTTTGACAACAATGGAGCAAGTTGAGGTGTGGCGGTGAAGGTTGAGCCCTGGTAGGTTTCCGATCCCCACAAGGAGTGAGCCATGAGCCATCACTTCGGTATTTCACTTAGCCATCAAGTAAGTAGACATTTACCGCATTCCATCTATTCGTTTTCCAAACCACTTGTACTATATAGGGTTGCAGGGATGCTCTCTGGCTGCAGGCAGGGAAGCATCCTAGGGCCAGATGCATAAACATAGCTACTATGTTAAGACTGTGTCTTAAGAAGTAGTTTGACCAACTAATGGTTAGCCAAGAGGTAATCAGTCTGTCTTTTCTGACTTAAATTGGGCCAATCTATCTTTTTGTAACTGACTTTATAAAGTTATTAGCAGTCTTTAAGAAAACAAATTAGATGGCTTAACTTTTGAAGACTAGTCTAAGCAGTTTATGCAACTGGCCCCTCGATGCACAGTCAGTCCACCACAGTGTTGACATTTTTGGATTATGAGGGAAACCAGAGCACCCAGTAGGGATTTGAACCAGGGACCTTCTTGCTGTGATGTTGCAATTCTTCCCACTGAACCACCATGCTGCCATTCACCATGTTCTTTCAAAGTGTTTTACAGCACACTTGTGCTGCCAGGAGTTATAGGGATAGTTCACCCAAAAATGAAAATTTTGTCATTAATTACTCACCCCCATGTCAAACCCATAAGACCTTCATTCATTGTCAGAACACAAACTAAGGTATTTTTGAGGAAATCCGAGAGCTTTCTGACCCTGCATCGACAGCAACGCAATTACCACGTGTTTTTCGTGCACAAATAATGACTTTTTTTAACACTTTATTCTCTTCCATGTCAGTCTTCGATGCACGTTCACAAAATTACCATGACACATTCTCACAGCTTCATAAAATTAAGGTTAAACCACTGATGTCTCATAGACTTTTCTATCGATGTCCTTACTACCTTTCTGGGCCTTGAACGGGGGTCCTATGCAGGGTCAGAAAACTCTTGGATTTCATCAAAAATATCTTAATTTGTGTTCAGAAGATGACCAAACCCCTTACTGGTTTGGAACGATATGAGGGTGAGTAATTAATGACAGAATTTTCATTTTTGGATGAACTATCCTGTTCGTGTCATCTTTGGAGAAGAGCCTTCTGGAGCCTTCTACTTTCTGGTCCTGAATTCACCATGGCACATCTCCCAAGCTGGATCCAGGTGGATTGTACCACTGTCCTTGCTCCAATCCCTGAGACAAATGTCTGTCAGCATCTACTTTCATTATCCTGCTGTCAGTTGTCTTAGCAATGTAATTGTGTTATCGTTACTGCAGGTCATATTTCCTACAATAAGGAATAAAATCAGGATCACTTGGAGAGGATGTATGTCTTTGCAATTTCTTTGCAGCTCATTCATTACAGAGCATTGAAATGTATGTATGGGCATTTTTTTACCATAGAGCCTTGGGCTCCCACAGGCATATGTTAAACTGGGTTAGATCCAAGAGAGGAGATCCTGAAGTATTAATTTCCTGACTTTGGGAGGAGTGTTCTCCAGTGGTTCTGGATGGAAAATAAGTGTGTGCCAATTCTGACAAGATGGAAATTGGGCTTGGTCTTCAAGGGCTTGTTTATGTCAAGAGGCTCTTGGTAATTATGGTTTTCTTGTTGCTGGGTTATAGTGCCTCTGCCCATTAGGAAGGTCTCCACCCTTCCATTCACTCTGAACAACTGTAGTGCTGCTTTTGCAACTAATAAGAGCAAAATCTCTTCACTATTCGTGGTTTAAATGAGGACCACACAAACAGGTCAATAAAACCCCCTGCTGCTGTCAGCAGCAGAACTCAGAAAGAGAGATGTGAGTATGCACACTAAATATGTCAGCAAAAGCCCATGATAAACCAGGTCAATGAATAAGCAGAAGAGCATGTTCTGGATAATACCCTGATCAAACCATTTGAGCTGTTTTTCACAAATCCAGAAAATGGGCGTGTGAGATGCGGTCGAGTGATGCTGGTTTTGGCATTTTGAATCTTCAGTTTTTGTTATTCGTTGGAGACAGTTTGGTTTTGTTGGAACATGTTTTATGTGTTTTATATTCATACCCAATCACAATTTAGAGCACATCTGAGAATATACAGTGGGCTCCTTTCTGACACAACTATTGAAAACGCTTTTAGACTTATTTTATGCCTTATTTTATGTTTCTTATCATCAACTTTTCCTAAAACAGACCAATTTATCTGCCATTAAAATTAAGCAGTAAATTATATAAAATAATTGCTACAAAAATGCAATATGATACCAGATACGCCATTGTTCAGTAAATATTTAAATTAGTTAAATATGAAGTTCTTCTGCTAGAAAACACAGCTGTTTACATATTGCGAGTATCTGTGTTTACAGTTAAAATTAAGTTAACACAATAAAAATGTATTCAATCAGCCAATTTACACATAATATAAAAACACTTTTTAAACCAATTTATTGAAATTAAAGTTCAATAATCGCAGAGTTTCCAGCATTGCTTGGAAAAAATACAGTAAAGTTAGTTATTAGTCTTCAGCATTGGAAAATACTTAGTCAATGCTGTTTGAGCAATATAGGCACTGCAGCAATTTGTAACTTGAATATGTGAGTTTTGGTATTATTGTCATAATCATGAACATCTTTAATTGTAGCGCCAAACGTTTTACCATTTACTGCAGTTATTCTTCTAGTTATTTGCAGTTGAATGTATTGCACATTCACAGAAAACAGTTTACTTTTGCATTGCAAAATAAGGTGGATAGTGACAGAAAGAGCGAGATGACTGGTTTTGTTTGTGACTTTGACACTTTAGCTGTGTGTGTGGGTTCATGCATGTAGGATGTTGTAGCATGTGTGGGTGATTCTGATTAACAGCCTGACAGTTCCCATGAAATTACTCCATTTGAGACCTGCTCTGATCCTGCACCCCTAAAATTTGATATGAGATTGACTCTACATCGGTCTTAATTAATGTCAGGTCATTTGTACTTACATATGCTTTATATAGTCCATATTTTTAAAGGCATTATTACGGGAAACAGCTCCTAGTGAGCAAATCAGAGGCGAGTGTGCCAAGGAAAAAACTCCAGAAGATGTTTAGGCAGTGAAGGGAAAGAACCTGTGTGGGGGAACCAGTCCTCCTGTGGCATTACAGTGAATTCTTACTCCTCATGTGGGTTTTTTGAGCAAAGCAAACACTGAGCTTTCTCTTCACCTCATTTCATTGTTCGTTGCTGAAGAAAGCAGAACTTTGACATCTCGGTGTTTGTAACTTGCACGATTTTGAGGGGTTTTCCATTAAACTGCGTCAGTACAGGAGACAGAATACAGCAGTGTGTATGTGAAGTGGTTCACCATGTCTTTCCCTCAGACTCTGAGAATTTAGAAGGGTTTTTACATGGTTAAACTGGTTTCTTTTCAAATCAGCTTTCATTCGCATTCTGCAGTATTTGAGTCACATGTTTTTCTACATAATTGGTGATAGTGTTTTTAGGGTCAGAAGCTTTTTTGGGTCATTATTCTATTGTTTTAGAGGGTGCTTTTTTGAGTATGTTGACCCAGTATTAGTAGATTTTTTTTTTTTTTAATACAAATAAGTAGTTACTATAAATCTGTATGTTTTGTCTCTGTTTCAGTCATTTGAATTAATGTAGAAAATCTAGTTGGACAAATGTAGTAATCTAGCTTAAGATTGTGATGTATAATCGAAAATGTACCTGTGGCAACTTTTTTGCAAAATACATACCAATAAATGAATATCAACGTAGTTCTTAACAGAAATGAATACTAGAAGTGGTAAAACAGTGAGCACTTGTAATTGTTTTCGTACACAGTTATGATTACAGCTCCATATGTTTCGCTTTCCGGACGTAACAAGTTTGCTCGGTAGCTTATCCGGCACAGAATTGGACTTGTGGGTGCAGAATCCTTGGGTACAAATACAGTGAAAAACATGACTCACAATGAAAGAGCTGAAAGATGAGAGATCGAAAAACATACTAAAACAGCATGCTTGTGCTTGCTTTTTTTACGTCACATTCACTTTTGTTTACACTATCAGATAGGTTTAGGTGTAGTGCAGATGGTACTTTATTTTAAAACGTCACAGAGCATTAGAGTTATAGCGGTTATTTTGATGGACTGTCATGAAAGATTTGAGTAGGAAAATTCTAATTCACTGTATGATCACATTGTAACTGAATATTGCAGAGTGGTTATCTGCTGTGAGATGAGTGGTTTTGCCCACTGAGTTTTTGACACCCTCACAGATGGGGTTCAAAACGGTGGTGGTTGCCATGGTTACTGGAGGATGCTGTGAGTGAGATCTAACAGTCACATGGTGAATGAAAGTTTGTGAGGGAACTAGCGTCTGGCCCGTTTCTGTGATGCTGAAGGCATAATTTAAGCAAGTTTGCTGGTCTGCTGTGATTGAGGAGAGTTTTTATTGATTTGTGCATTGTCATTTAGATTAGTTTGAGCATCTTGAGGTCATCTAAAGGTATTTGTGGGTCTTTTCATTAACTCTAACTTTAACAATAACTTTTTTTTTTTTTCTCAGTGCCTGACGACCTCACACCTGAGGAACAGAAAGAACTGGAAAACATCCGCCGGCGAAAGCAGGAGCTGCTGGACGACATTCAGGTAATAAGAGATAGAATCAGATATGAGCTAAATGTTTTACTTGAATGTGTTGTGAAGGCTCTTTGTTTTCAAAGTAATGCTTGAGTGTTTTGTCACTGAAGCATTGGATGTTTCAGGTCTTCAGAGAGCCTGTGAGCTGCTCAGTTTATCTGAATATCTTCTGATCTTTTATTAAATGTTTATTTACACATCAGAGGTTCGCTAAAGCAGAGAGTGCCCTATTAGCAACAAAAATTAAAACAGAATGACTTTGAAACAGAAATTTAACATAAACCAGAATTAGAAATTTGAAAAGCCAATATTATGGTATTTTGGAATTCAAAATTCTCCTGAATGTGACGTTTATGGCAAGTTAGAGTTATTCACAGACTGATGTCCCATATATTTCACTCTTACTAGCTTACTAGGTTTCCTTTGACATTAATATTCTGTATTTACTTAAAAAAAACTGCGGTCTATAACTTTTTTTGTGTTCATAATTTACAGAATGTATATAATAAGTGAGTACATCATGAATCACTTTGCGAACTGTGTTTTTGGTTTATCCTGAATTACGACAGTACACTTATAATAAGTTTTTAATAAGACTATTTTAGACTGGTTCTAGTAGGAACCACTGCGGAGTAGCCCATTACCTTTTGTAGACATAACAGAGAGAAGAACTTTTGCTACAGTGTTCTTGTGCAAGATGCATACAGTTCTGTTTATTAACCACTAGAGTGCCAAACGTTGCGGACTGCAGCTTTATTAAATAAATAAATAAATAAGTAAAACCATTAGTTATATTGTTATTTCATGATCTCATGGCTGCTATTAAAGAAATTCAGGAATCTAAATTTATATATGTGGTAAAAGTGGTGATAATGTAGAATCTGACCAGTAATTCACTAAATATGAACACAATTAGTCCAATAGGAAATGACTCAAGCTGACAGGAACAGGGTGGAATTGTTTAGGAAAAGACACTCATACATGAGCTAAATGCTGATCACTTTCAGCTCTATAATGACACAGTCAAATAGATTCAGTCTGTCATGGCACTGACCTCCAGTATACTACAGTATACTTACTTAAAACTCTTTCACTTTGCATGGGAATGTATCATTTCTTACAGCTTACTCCGTTTGCTTCAAGTTAAAAAAATTCCAAACCAGATTCCTACATGACAGAAGTGGTTCTATCCTTGAGGCAGTTTTCCTTTGGTAAGACAAACGTCTGGAAAACTAAAACAGCCTTTACTTTACTAGTGAATGTTTTAGACATATAAACAGACAAGAGCAAACACTTGAGCGAGTTTCACCACCATACATTTGGCGGTTAAACAGGAAAAATGAATACGAGGAGGGAAAACTCTTCATTGTGTGACCTCAGGACCAGTCTGGCTCCAGACCGTCACTAAACTCTTGGCAGAAGAGACGGGTTTGTATCCTAATGCCATTAATCTCTACAGAGACATGGTAAAATAATCCAATTTCAATGTCTTCAGTCTCTACTCTGGGGCCATTCTCCAATTGTCTTGCTTTAATGACATTTATATCAAACAGAGCAGTCTTGAGCAAACCATTCATTTGCTGGAATTAGATTTGAGCTGTTAATGTCAGGCCTCGGTGAGGTGGGACAGGACACATGCGGAGACCGTCACAGTACTCTGTTCTAGTAGACCTTTACACATTGTCCTAATTATGCACAATGTGCTCCAGATAAGTGTTTAAACAATAAAGTAGGTGAAGCCAACCTCGATTGGTTGATTTTGTTGATTCATGCTGATTTTCGCTTTTGGCGAAGACAGAAAATTACTTGCTGACAATTTTGTCACACCTTTGTAGGACATGGTGTTTCAGGCTTACAGTAAATGGGGTTGCTTTACTCACAGCACAAATCCAAACCGAATGTGCAAGTCTTTTTGTTTCATTTCTCATATTTATCAACCACTGTAGTAACAATATTATCTCTGGAGTCTCCTTTGATTTGAACCATCTCATGTCCTCTCTCCACAGCGTCTGAAAGATGAGATAGCCGAAGTGACCAGTGAGATTGAGAACCTGGGTTCCACAGAGGAGAGGTGAGTGGGCGTCCCTTGAGAGACTACTCATTCGCACTTCACTTCCACTGACGTGCTCACTTTGTGAGTCATGCGTGAGGTCAAATCTGACTAGCATCTGAGCATCTAGCTACAAAATCTACTATTCTATCAAAGGAATAAGAATAGAGAATTTCCAGAAAACTTTTAGCATATTTTAGAAAGTGTTCTGTCTGTAAAAGAATGTAGAGACTCAAAAACTGAGAATCAAACAAAAAAAAATCTGAATCAAATTCCCAATTTGATTTTACAAGACCTCTCCATTTTCTGCGGAAGCAGTTTCATGTGTGAATCCATTACTCAGTGATTATGTAGGTTGTCAGTATGGCTGTATATTAAATAAACCTTATGAAATAGTTCGTTAAATGGTGTAAAAAGCATTATCATCAGGATTTAAAAATAAAAAATATTATCGCTGCAGGAAAAACATGCAGAGGAACAAACAAGTGGCAATGGGCCGCAAGAAATTCAACATGGACCCCAAAAAGGTGATTAACCAGTCTATTAAAGCACATTCACTGAATGAATTCTGTATCGTTTATTTTCTTTTAGAGCCTAAATGCCTCGAATATATGTTTGTTTGTAGGGGATCCAGTTCCTCATTGAAAATGATCTTCTGAAGAACACCAGTGAAGACATTGCACGCTTCCTCTACAAGGGTGAAGGTCTTAACAAAACTGCAATAGGAGACTACCTGGGAGAGAGGTGAGTGTGTGGTTATTAGTGCACATCCATTGGGTCAGATAAAGTAGCGTTCAGTCTTATATGTATTCAAGCAATGACAGTATGTTCTCCAAATAGTTGATTTGGTAGCGCCAGTTGCTGGGATGGCATTCTGAGGCCTTCAAAAGACAAAATGAAAGGACAGAAACTATTATATATTTGTTTACCTGAAATGCATGTTTGACTAATGCAAGTCATTTCTTCAATGTTAGGCTTCTAAGAGGTACAAGTAGGTGCATTAGCTGCAGTCTGTCCACATTTGAAAGGAACAAAATTTCACTGGCTAAAAGGTCCATTGTGTCCACCGTCAGTAGTGTAGTGATGCACACAAAGCACTTCACCCACAGACGTCAGCTACATCCCAAACAGCATTCTGTTGGTCAGCAGTGAATTCATGTTGAAAAATCTGTGTGGGGAAATGTTTTCTTCCTACGCAATATTGATCACACGGATTCCTGTTGAAAAATGTAATGCAAAATTACACAGCTCAGTAGTAAATCTCAAAAGTGTCTCAAAAGTAGGGCTGCCCTCAACTAAAGATTTTTCTTGTCGACTAGTAGTCATTCATTTTAAGCATTAGTTGACTATTAGTAGCATATTTGTTAATAAACCATATACATCCTAATATTAAGCCTTTAATTGCGTACATAGTCTAATAAGTGCTCAAGCGCATATGAAAAAAAAAAAAAACTTTCCACAGTTCACCGGCAGATATAATAATTATGAATGTGTTCTGGGAAAAAGTCGATGACACTGACTTGTTATCTACGCAGTAATGGATGCGCCTGTATGGATTTTTCATGCGGATTACGTAGTCTGAGAATATTTGTTTTCTATTTGAATTCGTTCATTTGAAAGTAGACATTTCACTCTATATAAACATTTTTTAATGTCTAAGGCAAGTATACACAGACTTTCGAAGTTTTGTGCTTGAGTTTACAGAGACCGAGACAAATGCGCATCCTGTTTACTTTTATTGTTTACTAAAGCACAATGTTTCATTGTTATTGTGAGTGCACACAAATAAAGATTCAAAACATGTATTACTTTTATGTGTATGACCAAAAATGACAGCGTATTTTAAGAGCAAGTGACCGCACTGGCGCTTCCATCTTTCATGCAGTGAGCAGTCAACAGTGCTACTGTTTAGCTTTCACACTCCGCAGAGACACTTCAATAGCGCACATTTTTCAGATGAAAGGCCATATTTGAGGTCGATGAATGATAGGTGAGCCTTTGGATGTCATGTCTGATGTACTGTATTACCACATAGACCAGCCGTTAACAATCTGTCTGTCATGGACTGCATGACTTTGCCACTTCCTGTGGATCTTTTTTTTCTGCGACTAAGCGGCTGATGAAATTTTGGTCAACCAAATCTCTTCTCATTGACTAATGGTTAGTCGACTATTAGAGGGCAGCCCTACTCCAAAAATAGGTCAGTACTTTGGTTTGGTGTTGTGTATATGCATTACCTAAATATATTTCGAATCATTAAAATATAGCTGACCCACTGTGTGAGAAACACCAAAATGCAATTTTGACTTTAAAACCTATAAGTAGCACTAGATTACTTCTATACCGTTAAATCCACCATTTGTAGAAACATTATTTTATTTTAATTGGTCAACCAGCCTTTGTGCAAAATTCTTTTAAATTAGTGTCATCATTCATACAGAGATAATGGGTAATTTGAATTGCCCTGTAAATCTCATATGCATCTGTCTTTGATTAGCCTTTTATCCTGATTCTAAGCTTGTTAGACTGCTCATATTTAAGGAATGTTGACTCAAAGAGGACTAAAAAAATCAGTAATTTAAAGAGGCATGTTATTCTAGTTCACTGGGCAACACCTAGTAACTAGGCTGCATCTGTGCAAGTTGCTTTTTCCCCCTCTTTGTCTCATCTTGGATTTCATTCCCTCCACTTCCTTGTTTTCTCCTCTACTTCAGTCTGGGTGTGTCTGCTGAGAAAGTCAGGAAATGGAGAGCAGGGCTCTAAGACAGCAGATCAGATTGTATCTCTGAGCACTTCAGCTCTTCTGGTAGGGAGGGGTTCTGCAGTGCTTTTGTTCAGTGAGTGCACTGTCACCAGATCACCGGGAAAGGGTGTAGAGAGGACAAGATCGCCATCATCCCCAGGAGGGATATCACATCCTCCGCTTGTAGAGGTTAAATAGCAAGGTTTTGAAAAATGGTGCAGTGCTTAATGATCTCAACATCCACTTTGTCTTGAATAAGTCTTGTGCAAGAGATTGAACTATGTGTATCTACACATCATTTCATATGCTGAATTTGCTAATCCGCATTGCATGTAAATGAGCAGCCAGTACATTTAAAAAAATCTCTCCTTTTGTGTTCCATGAAATAAAGTAAGTCATACAGGTTTAGAACAGTATGAGTGTTAATAAATTTGACAGGATGTTTATTTGTTAAACTATTCTTTAAAGGGATAGTTTACCCAAAATTGAAAATTATGTCATTTACTCATCCTCATGTCGTTCAAAACCCAAAAGATTCATCTTTGAAGCACAAATGAGGATATTTGTAATGAAACCTAAGTGATTTCTGTCTCTTCACTGAAAAGTTCATAAAGACATCGTAAAAGTAATCCATATGAATCAAACAGTTTAATCCAAATCCTTTGAAGAGAGGAATCTTCAGTATATGATGAACCTGTTTATTAACGCACATATACATAGCACATAAAAATATGGAAAACATAAGATGAACAGAAGTCTTATAGTTCTGGAATAACAAAAGCGAGAGTAACTGATAACAGAATTTACTTTTTGAGTGAACTATTTTTTAAAGGGGTGGTCTACACACTTTTTTTCAAAGACTCGATTGTGTTTATGGGGTGCACAATAACATGTCAATGCTTCATTTTTAAAAAATGACATTATTTTTCACATATTTTACCTTTATTCTTCACTGCTTTCCTGTTCTCCTAAAAATGGTTTGTTGACTTCCTGGTTCCTCCCTCACAAATTTGTAATGGGCTCAGATTGGTTAGCTGCCCCATTGTGTTGCAATTCGCTGGGTAGTTGCATGTTCCTGGGGGTGGGTTTTATGTAAATTTCAGGGTTGGTGATGTCACTAACCCAGGAAGTAGCTTGTTATAGGCCCTATACGCCGTTTGTTGTAGGCCTTAAAAGGCAATTTCTCCCTTTGCATTGAGCTTTGAGTGTCATAACTTTGCAGATGTTGTTTATGCTCAAACAGCCACAATACACCCAAAGTTAAAAAGGTGAAATCATAATCTGTGACCACTTTATACTTTGGTTAGTCCAATAAGTTACTCTGGATGAAAGTGTCTGCTGAATGTTACTTACAGCTTGCTCTTATTTTCACTTTGTTCAACAGGGATGACTTCAATATCCAAGTCCTTCATGCTTTTGTGGAGCTGCATGAGTTCACAGATTTAAACCTGGTTCAAGCTCTCAGGTAAAACTGACTGTAGAATCTAGTGTTGTGCTCTGTTTTTTTCTAGTGGATAACACCCTGGCATTACTTAGGGTGTGTTCATACTTGTCGTGTTTGGTTCGATTAAAACAAACTCTGGTGTACACCAAACAAGCGGACAAAAACAGGAAGTAATGACAAGTTGCGATGCTGTGCGACATGATTTCACAAAGGGGAACAAGCAGTGTATCCAAAACAAAATGATCAGAGGGCAAATGTGGTAACTAAGAGGTAAAGTGCCTTTTATGAGCTCTTTGTGAGTTTGCAGGTGGTGACAATAAAATAATATACACACAATGAGTGAGCTTAGTTCAGCAGACAGCATTGGGTGTATTCGACTTAAAAACTGATTGGCCTGTTCAGCACCACTTTAAGTCGAATGCTCCTTTTCCTTTTGTTTGGAGTGTTCGATAAGTTATGTCATGAAATATTCGTCATTCAGCCCGACCATTTAGGTTATGAACGTATCACTGTGCCTTTAGGTTCTGTATCTTTAGGTTCGCAGTCAAAAATGCCTGTGCAAACGCTAAGCGGACCAGGACCAAATGTATCATTTTCCTTTTTGGTCTGGACCAAATGAACCAAACAAACCGAACTACAAGTGTGAACACCCCCTTAGTTTCACTGTCCTGTTGTAGGGTGTGTTTTAAATATCATTACGATGTTTGTCTCCACACAGGCAGTTTCTCTGGAGTTTCAGACTTCCTGGTGAGGCACAGAAGATCGACAGAATGATGGAGGCGTTTGCCCAGCGCTACTGTCAATGCAACCCGGGAGTCTTTCAGTCCACAGGTGGGTCTGCTTTATATTTTATTTCATGTTCAGCATTCAAAAATGCATTTGTAGCATTTCTAAGAACCATTTCTCTTTACCAGTACTGCTTTCCCCAATAATGCTCACAAAATGAGAGTTTGAAATATGATTTGAACAGATGCATTCCTCTCTAAATGAATTACATTTATGAGTAGCCTACATTTTCAACGCAGTTAAAAGAAATTTCCAGGCAAATGGCATCAAAAATGTATTGTGTATAAATGCTAGCAAGATGTGAAATGCCCTCATACACACATATTTACACCTTGCTGACCTACACACCCTTTAAGTTCTCTCTTTGGTCTATTTGCTGTATAAGACACTTTTCCTTTCTGGATATTCATGTCATGATCACCCTCAGTAACTTCACAAAAATACTTCTACTTACTGGCATTCATTTGACTTACAGTATGAACATAAATATGTAAATAGTGTCATATCCAAGCCAGTGTGCCTCTGAAAACGACATTGCTGGAAAATGCTATGATCAGATGCTGAATGTCATTGTGAGTGATTGTGACAAACACTCTTTTTTGGGGGGGGTTTTGCAGACACATGCTACATTTTGTCCTTTGCCATCATCATGTTAAACACCAGCCTCCACAACCCAAATGTTAAGGACAAGCCCACAGTAGAGCGTTTCATCTCCATGAACAGAGGCATTAATGATGGAGGAGACCTGCCAGAAGAACTGCTCAGGGTTGGTCTCTTTTCACTTCTTGTTATGTCTGTAGATGTATTTATATTTTTGTGTTTATGTATTTGTTATTCACCTTATTTTTCCCGTAAGAGTTGGTACATTTTATAGGTCTGGCTTCCGAACTCATCCGCATCCAGCTATTTTTTAATCCCCTTGATTTGCTGCTCGATTCTAAATTATGAACACATTTGTTTGTAGTGCAAACAGTTTTACCGTTTACTGCAAGTTGTTATTTTTCTTCTTATTTCCTCGTAACGGCTAATGAACTGGAAGTCCATTCTGAGTGAATAATTTGCTTGCACTTTTTATTACGTTATGTCAAACCATATAATGGTATCTGTGGCTGTTCTGTAGGTGTAGTGCGTTTGCTTATCTTTTGAACTTCATGGTACTTTACTTTGACTTATTCAGAATCTATATGAGAGCATCAAGAACGAGCCCTTCAAAATCCCTGAGGATGACGGCAATGACTTGACGCACACTTTCTTCAACCCAGACAGAGAGGGCTGGCTGCTCAAACTGGGTAAGTGGGACTACATGAGTAAAATATCTATTCATTTTTGTGATTTTCGTGCAGCTCTACCCTCACATACACTTACAAGAGATGTCCTGCTCAAACACATGGACTGAGTGTGAGATTTAAGGCTTACACACAGAAGCACGTTTACACACACACTTCCTAAAAGGCCATTTTATGATATTCACAACACATCTACACATCAGATTATACAATAGCACATCTTTTCTTCTGCTCTCTTGATGGATCTCACATCATATGAAGGTAATCACACTTAATGTTGAATCAATGAATCAACTGCTTGAGATTAACAACATCCTTTTATAATTATACATACAGTTGAGGTCTAAAGTCTACATCACCCTTTTGGAATCTGCAAAATAATATGGATCATATAATATGCATGTTAGTGTTTATTTAGTACTGACCTAGATATTTCACATAAAAGACGTTTACATATAGTCCACAAGAGAATTAATAGTTGAATTTTTAAAAATGACCCCATACAAAAGCTTACATACACTTGATTCTTATTATTGTGTTGTTACTTGAATTATCCACAGCTGTGTTTTTTTGTTTAGTGATAGTTGCTCATGAGTCCCTTCTTTGTCCTGAACAGTTAAACTGCCTGCTGTTCTTCCAAAAAATCCTTCAGGTTCAACAAATTCTTTTCTCGTTTTTCACACTGAGGACAACTGAGGGACTCCTATGCAACTATTACAGAAGTTTTAAACGCTCACTGATGCTCCAGTAGGAAACACGATGCATTAAGAGCCGGGGATTGAAAACTTTTTGAATTTAAAGATCAGGGTAAATTTAACTGATTTTGTCTCTGGAAATAAGTATCTTCTGTAGCTTCTGAAGGGCAGTACTAAATGAAAAATAAGATATTTAGGCAAAATAAGAAAAATAAACACATTTCCATACTGTTCAATAGTTTTCAGCCCTCGGCTCTTAATGCATTGTTTTTTCCTTCTGGAGCATCAGTGAGTGTTTGAACCTTCTGTAATACAGTAGTTGCATATGAGTCTCTCAGTTGTCCTCAGTGTGAAGAGATGGATCTCAAAATCATGCAGTCATTTTTGGAAAGGATTCAAATGCACTGTTCAGGAACACAGTATTAGGAATCAATTGGATGTGTTGGCGCCAATAGCCTTGTGGTTAGCTCATCGACATATAGCACCATTGCGCTGCGGGTGACCAGAGTTTGAATCCCGGCTCATGGACCTTCTACCGATCCCTCCCACTTTGCTTCCTGTCAAACTACACTGTCCTATCTAAATAAAGCATAAAAAAGGCAAAAATAAATCTTTAAAACTTTTGAATGGGGTTATTTTTATAAATTCAACTATTATTTTCTCTTGTGGACTATATGTAAATGTAGGTAAATGTCTTCTATGTGAAATATCTTATTTAGGTCAGTACTAAATAAACAATGACATGCATTTTATATGATCCCTCTTATTTTGCTAAAATAATTAGCATTTTGCAGATTCTGAAAGGGGGGGTGTAAACTTTTGACCTCAACTGTAATTCAGCTGGATGTTAGGAATCAGAGTGCTGTCACAAGAAACTGCTCCTTCAGATGGACAGCCGATATATGTAATGCTTTTTAAATCTATTCATAACCTAATAACTTAATCTAGTCATAATCTAGTCTAGTCACTAATCATAATACCCTACTTAGCCTTTTGTAATCTGCAGTATTTTCATAAACATTTTTTGCTTGTAACACAAGACAGCTGGTTGTTATTTTAATGAATTATGCTTATTAAAGATATATTCATGATTACTCTAAAAAGCAGACAAACACGCCTATATTTTAAGCACTTTCTATATTTATGTAGAAATACAAAAAAGGTGTGTTCTTAAGTCTAGAAACCACAGTTTTATAATTCTTCAAAACAACATGGTTGAGAACAACAGCTTTAGATCATTATAGAGACTTCATAGAAAGCATAAATTCATATGATGCAAATGAATGATTTATGACAGGGTCTTCATTGAGGGTTTCAGTGTCTCTCCTATATTAAAATTACATAAAAGAGCGTACATTTACTATGTACATGTACTATGATTCATACATATACATCAGTGTTGATTATTTTAGTAGCTTTGGAGTATAAGCAGGTTTAAAATGGTCTGAAAAAGGTTAAAAAACACCTGCACCTAGAGACTTTTTCCTTTTTCATTTACATGGACAGGAAAGCTGTGTTAAATTTTGTGAATTGAATGCTTTCCAGTGTATTTTTGTACTTCTGTCCCCTGTTTTATTTGGAATGGTCCTCCGTAATTCACAGCAACCGGAAAATGCACAAGTACTTCCTTTGATCAGAGAGGCAGCGTGTGGGGAGTATGATTTCCTATTTAATTTATTTTTTTTTCCTTTTCTTCCTCGTTTGTTTGTTTGTTCCCATGATTTTGGCTGTTGTCTTTCCCTCAGGAGGTATGTAAACCTGTTCTTCCCAAACAATTGCTCATCTCTTGCTCTCAGGTGCTTTTGGTGATCAGCCTTGCTTCCTGTCCCCTCTTTCTGTTATTAGCCACTATAGGTTCATTTTTTTTCTCATGGGGTTTGTCTTTTCATGAATTTACTCTAGTTTTATATGTTCCTTCATTTGTTTGTCTGATCGCTTGTTTTATTCATTGAATCAGCAATTTTTGTCCACGTGCCGCCCTGTTTCTGTGTGGTGGCGGGTGCTTGGTTTTTGATTTTGTGACCACTGTATTGAAGAGCACCACTGTTTGTTTGCCGTGGTGTTCGAAACGTTTTCTCTATGTCATTTCCACTTTGGGAGCTGCAGTACTTTCTGCTTCCTCTCAGTCTGAATGGAGCCCAACAAACACCAATGAAAACAGCAACAAAAATAGATTAAAGGGATCAGCACATAAGATTAAAGGCATAGTTCACCCAAAAATCAAAATTCTGTCATCATTTACTCACCCTCATGTTGTCCCAAACTCATATGATTTTCTTCTGAAGAATTCAGCATCTGTGCCCATACAGATTCATTGTATAAACTGGTATTAATTAGTTGATCATTAGAGATTTTAGATTATCATCTCTTTTGCAGTCATGCTAAACGTTTTACCAAGTGAAGTTTTAACATTTGCCTGAAATTTTGAGTCAATGCCAAATTAAACATTCAAGTGATTTTTAAACAATTTAGCTGTGCGAGAGATGGTTTCTGTGCAAACAAACGCGTGGCACACACACATACAGCTGTACATGAAGATGCTAGCATTTGCATCCTATCAGTGCTAAAATGGGCAAATACACACAATACTCATTAACACAGCTGGTTATTACTTATGTAAAAATAAACAGCTGGTAGAAAATCATGTATCAGTAAAGTATACACAAAAATACCCATAAATCACATACACTTTTACACTCACATGAGGTGGTTTTTCAGGCAATTCAAAAAAGGAATATTTTGCGTAACTGCACTGGAAATGCCATGTTCGCATATACAGGTCTCTTTGAGTACTTAAAAGTCACATGATCATTCTTTAATGTGCTATAACATCAAAAAAACACCTCATGTGGCCACTTACACAAGCATTGACTACACAATGCTTGAATAAGGGGCTTTCATTGCCATTAAAACTTGGATAACCACTTTTTTACACTGTACAAGTCTGCAGAGCTGATCACGGCCACTCTAGTCGACGCTTGAGTTTATACCAAGTGTGTTATGGCTCGTTTCAGTTTTAAAATTGTCACAGAAACAGCTCTCCATGCTGCTTCTGTAAAGATAGAAGCCTATGTCTCCTACGATTAAAATTAATGGTTACTGCGGTGGCTTCGACATACGTAAACATACCAGCATCCATCGCCATGACTTACTGCGAGAGGAAGAAAATTCTGTTTTTTGTTTTTTTTTTTTAATCGACATTTACAAAACATTGCAAAAATTTTGCGCAAATTTGTAATGGAAACACACTTACCGCACTTGACTGATTTTTTTTTTTCTTTCCTTTTTTCTTTAGATTGAATAAGAATCAATTTATATTTGATTCATATATAAACAACTATGCAGTGTTTTTTAACCTAGTTTTGTACTACTATTATTAATTTTCTGTAATATTTCTTATTTTTGATAGATGGACCTGAATAGGATATTTTTATTTTTTGTTTTTGTGGTGAATTGTCAAAAATTGTGAAATTTTAAAAAAAAATAAAAATAAATGTGACCCTGGACCACACAACCAGTAGCACATGTATATTTGTAGCAATAGCCGACAATACATGGTATGGGTCAAAATGATTGATTTTTCTTTAATGCCAAAAATCATTAGGATATTAAGTGAAGGTCATGTTCCATGAAGGTATTTTGTAAATTTCCTACCGTAAAATGTATCAAAACGTAATGTTTGATTAGTAATATGCATTGCTAAGAACTTCATTTGGACAACTTTAAAGGCAATTTTCTCTGTATTTTGAATTTTTTTTTTTTTTTTTTTTGCACCCTCAGATTCCAGATTGACCCTTATGACTATAAATAAAAATTTCTAAAATTATGTGAGGGCAACCTTATTTTAGGCAAAAATAACTATATTGGGATATATTGTCATCATTAAATCACACGATTTTGGTTTTATTGTCCACTCCTAATTATATGGAAAAGAGCAGCATGGACATTCTTCTAAACATCCTCTTTTGTGCACTATTGAAGTACTCATATGGGTTTGGAACAAAATGATGACAGAATTGTTATTTCTCTGTGAACTGTTCCTTTTAAAATGATATTCAATCATTGATGGTTGAATGTATGGAGTGTATAGGATGTGGTGTTTGATCTGATTGGACTCAGAAAAGTCAGAAAACTGCATCTGGACCAAAGACAGCTGTTCTTCATGCTGTATGTAAAGTATAGGTGTGTCTGTCTGTATGTGTGTGATGCTGGACTGCAGCGCTGAGAAAGAGAGCGAGAGAGAGAGAGAAAGGTGTGTGTGTGTGTGTGTGTGTGTGTGTGTGTGTGTGTGTGTGTTTGGTTAGATTGGACTCACCATTAGGATGCTGGGTGAGGGTGGGTTTCATGTATCAGACGTCATTGAAACCAAAATAAAACCATATCTGAAGTGTTCTGATTCACTTATGAGTCAAGAATATGAGATTAGCACATACATTAGCATGTGTATAATAAAAATTTCTAAAAGAAATTCAAACATCTATAACAGCCTATTTGTTGTCACATCAGAGACCTGACTAGGAACGCCCATCCATCACCCAGCCCTGTATCAGTGTCTGTCAAATCAGTCAATCAGTGTGCCTCCTTCGCAGCCCAGCACGGCCTCTTCATGTCCCCCTCCACAAATCTCCTCCTTCTCCGAGGCATTTCTGGACGGGGTTTACTTCTGTATGACCGCAACTGGAGTGATCATTAATCACAGCCGATAACTCAATCAGCCAATCAGCTTGCTCAGAAACTTCTCACCTGCTGTAGCGCTCTGATTCGTGTCTGTTTTGTTTGTTGCTCATGCCAGTATTAGAATAAAATGGCAGTCTGTAGTGCAGGAGGATCATTTCCTGTTTAGCAGCAATGCTTGAAATGCTTTCGGGTGGTTGACAATGCCCTGTTTGTTTGCAGTGCTGTGTAGAAAACTAATTCAGACATCATTAGGCCTGTCACGATCATGAATTTTGTGCTGATGATTTTTTTACAGGAAAACATCTGATTTTCTTTACTGGTGTAAAAATATTTTAAAAGTTTATACTCTACATATATTTATATATATATATATATATATAATTTTTTTTGTGCATTGTTAATATTTTTACATTCACAATGGAGCTCAATATAATATATAATATAATATAATATAATGGTAACACTTTAGAATAGTGTTCTATTTTTTTAAATATAGTATAAAATAAGGCATTAATGTGTGCTTAATTAGTAATAATAAATGGCTAATATTCTAGTAAATGCATGCTAATAAGCAACTATTTAAGAAACCATAAAAAAAGTGTTAGCAATATAATATAATATAATAACACTTTACAATAAGGTTCATTAGTTAACATGAACTAAGAATGAACAATACTTCTACAGTATTAATTAGTCTTAGTGTTAATTTTATCATTTACTAATGCATTAAAATCACAAGTTTGTTTGTTAGCATTAGGTAATGCATAGTGTACTACCATGAACAAACAATGAACGACTATATTTTTATTAACTAACATTAACAAAGATTAATAAACAGTGTAAAAAATGTATTGTATATTGTTTGTTCATGTTAGTTAATACATTAATGTTAACAAGTATAATATTAAACTGTAAAATAGGCAATATTGTGAATTATTATTATTACAATTTAAAAGCAGTTCTCTGTTTAAATATATATTTGAAAAATGTAATTTTTATTTATTTATTTACTTTTATTAAATAAATGCAGTATTGGACTTCTTTTTAAACATTTAAAAAAAATCCAAACTTTTGACTGATATAATCAAAAATAACAGTAAAATCTGAGCATTTTTGACCATTATGCATATTAATCCTTGATTATAAACTCTTGCATGAAATTTATTATTTACAGTATTTAAATGGCAAAACTGCAGTAGTGTCATTGTTATATTGAATAATTGTGATAAAATAACCAGGGCCAGGTGATTAATCAGTAATTGCGACAGGCCTAAACAACATTTTGCTGATTATATTATAACCATTATGCATGTAGCTTTTATGAGCTCATATTCACTGAGAGACTTCATATGATATTTGTAAGGTTCGTTTGAAAATCCACTGCAGAATCATCCAAAAATAAAATTTGAAAAGAAATTCTGAACAAGTAGAAATAGACCTTATATATTAAAGGATTAGTTTACTTCCAGAATAAAAAAAAATCCTGTTAATTTACTCACCCCTGTGTCATCCAAGATGTTCATGTCTTTCTTTCTTCAGTCAAAAAATAAATTGAGGTTTTTAAGGAAAACATTCCAGGATTTTTCTCCATATAGTGGACTTAAGTGGGGATCAAGTTGAAGGTCCAGTTTTAATGCAGCTTCAAAGGTCTCTACACAATCCCAGCTGAGGAATAAGAGTCTTATCTAGTTAATGATCAGTCATTTTCTAAAAAAAAGAAAAATGCATATACTTTTTAACCACAAATGCTTGTCTTGTACTAACACGCGTAATCCCATTGGAAAAATGTGACACGTGGTTAGTTCTTTGTATGTGTACTTCGGTTCAAAATGGTAGAGCAGGGCAAAAAATCATCTTATTTTCTCCTCCAACTTCAGAATCATCCAACATCATTGTTTTACCTTTTTTTGTAAAGGCCTTTTGACTTTCTTTGCATATTCACTTTGTAAACACTGGGTCAGTACTTAGGCCTACATCACGTGTGCATGATTACATATTTTGTGACATCGAGCTAGTGCAAGACTTGCATTTTTTTTGGTTAAAAAGTACAGAAATGTAATTTTTTTTTTTTTTTTTAGAAAATTACCTATCCTTTCACTAGACCTGTCATTGTCACCTGTCACCCTTATTCCTTGGCTGGAATCCTGTAGAGCCCTTTGAAGCTGCATTGAAACCCTTCAACCTGTTGGCCACCATTGAAGTCCACTATATGGAGAAAAATAGAATGTTTTCCTCAGAAACCTTAATTTCTTTTCAACTGAAGAAAGAAAGACGTGAGCATCTTGGATGATATGGGGGTGAGTAAATTCTCAGGATTTTTTTTTTTCTTTTTTATTCTAGAAGTGAACTAATCTCTTACATTTTTCTTGATTTAATAAATTATTTAAACTTTTATACTTATAAACAGTTAAATGTTATTTATTTATTTTTATATTTTTTTTTTGGTTGCACTATGCTGTTTATTCAGTTTGATAGCATCTCCTTTGCCACAGTGATCAGGTTTCCCTGCAGAGGAAACGAGGGTGGCACAGGTCAGAGGTTATTCTCGGATCACTGAGCACTGTGTTTACCTTGCAATCCCTGTAGAGAGGGACGTGGGAAACTGTCCCAAGAATGTGAGCTTAACCAGTGCTGAACTGACCTGCCATCAGAGTTTGTCACAGCAGATTACTAACATAGTCTGTAAGTTAATTAGGAGGTTAACATCACTGAATAAAAGGCTGCAGTGTTGATGTATTTTTGTAGGCCAATCCAGAAGTTTGCATCACCCTGGTTACCTCGACTAAAAAGCCAGTTGGTGTTTTCCATTGGCTTTTGGATTATTGAAGAAAATAGGATTATCTTCACAAATATGACCCTGGACCACAAAACCAGTCTTAAGTAGCCAGTAGCATGGGTATATTTGTAGCAATAGCCAACAATACATTGTATGAGTCAAAATTATCATTTTTTTCTTTTATGGCAAAAATCATTAAGATATTAAGTAAAGATCATGTTCCATGAAGATATTTTGTAATTTTTTTTACTGTAAATATACCAAAATGTAATTTTTGAATAGTAAAATGCATTGCTAAGAACTTAATTTGGACAACTTTAAAAGGTGATTTTCTCAATATTTAGATTTTTTTTTTTTTTTTTTTTTTTTTTTTTTTTTTTTGCACCCTCAGATTACAGATTTTCAAATAGTTGTATCTCGGCTTTCAGTTTATGTATGAATCTCATTTTCAAAAAAAAACCCTTGCGACTGGTTTTGTGGTCACATATGAACAATTTTTTTAAATCTTGCAATCTTGCAAATGTAATTGCCTACTACACCTTGAGTTTACCTGTTCATTTTTCAAAAGCAAAGCCTGTTTGGCTTTTTTTAAGGCTAGTAATAACTAAAAAAATCACAAGGGAGTATTATATATATATTTTTATGCATTTCATTAAAATGCTAATGTAAATGTAAATGTAAAAGCATGTGTTAACCACAGATCTTATTTCAGGCCAAAAACCCATTGTAAAACTGTTTCTGGGTTTTGTTCTACAAAAATATGTCATCCATGCTGCACTCTTGATTCTTATAATATATATATAAATATATATATATATATATATATATATATATATATATATATATATAAACTGTAAAATACCATTTATATTTGTAAGAATACAAGAGAGAGGACACAGAATAATAGGAAGACAACTGAGGAGAAGATACATTCAGGAAATGAAAACCTCTCAGTATGTGTCCGGATAGCAAACATCCACCAGTTATGAAGAACATATAACACATTTTACCTTTGGCTGGTGTTTTAGGTATTTTTCAGTGGGGTTAAGAGGAATAGCAACTATCAGGTGATGTCTGATAGTTGTGAAGGTTGACTCATGGAGTGTGTTGGACGGCGGCTGGTTTGAGCATGGTGTGGTGCTGGTAAGGAATGCTGTGCTTGGGCCTTATTGGACATGGAGTCGCTGTAGAAGAGCTCTCATTGTCTGTTCATCTGTCTGTCTGCTCTTCTGCCGCTCAACTCTTCAGCTGCACGGATCTGTGACGTCTGATGGCTCATCACACGGAAAACTAACACTCATCTTTTGTTCCTCAGGAGGACGTGTCAAAACCTGGAAAAGACGGTGGTTCATTCTCACAGATAACTGCCTTTACTACTTTGAGTACACTACTGTAAGTACTGAAAAAGCATCTCATGCTAGATGGAGAGATTTATGGCTTTTTTTGTCTGATATTTGACATGCAAAACCATTTTTTCTTTTTCTTTCTTCTTGACCCAACAATAGAAGAATTCCTATTCATATACAGTGGTATAATAGTGTTTTGTTTTGAGAACCACTACAATAGTCACATTTATTATGAAAAGTATAAATATAATTAAAAAAGAAAATACCATCAAAGGGTCTGTTTTAAGTCATACTTTCTTAAGGTTTTATTATGTGGTCCACGGTGAATTGTAATAAGTGGAAACTAATCTGTCTCTTTTCATGTAGGATAAAGAACCCAGAGGCATCATTCCCCTGGAAAACCTCAGCATCCGCGAAGTGGAGGACAAGAAGCCGGTAAAACATCCTTCTCAGCTATTTTTAAACTGCAGAGGCAGGATCTTTTCCTGATTATCTAGAGATGGTTTGCACTGTGTCTCCCCCTAGTGGTCAGATGTGTGATTTTTCTGCATGTGTTTGCTTTTTAGAACTGCTTTGAGCTCTTCATCCCTGACAATAAGGACCAGGTTATCAAGGCGTGTAAGACAGAAGCGGACGGACGGGTTGTTGAAGGAAACCACACCTTCTACCGCATCTCCGCTCCCACCACAGAGGAAAAAGACGAATGGATGAACAGCATTAAGTGAGTGGTATTCATCTAAATACAGACATGGTTTTAATTAAAGGGATATTCTGGTTTAAATACAGCTCATTTATGGACACTTTTACACTTTATTTCATCCAAGATGTTCATGTTTTTTAGTTGAAAAGAAATTAAGATCTTTGAGGAAAACATTACAGGATTTTGCTCCATATAGTGGACTTCAGTGGTAGCCAACGGGTTGAAGGCACAAATTGCAGTTTCAGTACAGCTTCAAAGGGCTCTACACAATCCCAGCTGAGGAATATGGGTCTTATCTAGCGAGACGATTGGCCATTTTCTAAAAAAAAATGCAAGTTTATGTACTTATTAACCACAAATGCTCATCCTGCACTAGCTCTGTGATGCGGATGCACATTTTCATGCATTTTCATTTTCATGCAAAGTTGTGCATGGTTAGTTCTTTGTCTGTGTACTTCTGTGTTCATCTGTGTAGCTGCATTGAAACTGCAATTTGGACCTTCAATCCGTTGGCCACCATTGAAGTCCACTATATGGAGAAAGTTCCTGGAATATTTTCCTCAAAAATCTTAATTTCTTTTCAAAAATTTATTTCTTTGCAACTGAAGAAATACATGTATATCTTGGATGACATGTGACACTCTCTCTTTCTTCTGACATAATGAAATAATCAATATTTAATGTTAATTAAATGTGATATTTATGTCTCTGGGTGTCTGTTTACACTAAGTGCAAATAGGCCTCCTTGTTAACAGAGGTTATTTACACTAACCCTGGCAACAAACATGTGGTTGGGATAGACAACATTACAAAAGACGTCTGTTAAACAACAGTAACAGTGGTGTAAAATGTAAAGCCCGTATCAGCAGTGGCATGCACAGATTTCTGCCGAAGGGGACCAACCACCAAGGTCCGCAGTTGTGCCCTTGTAACGCCATTTCGCCCCTGCCCGAAAAGTGGAAGTAAAGTGCCTCACGGGCATTTAATAATGAAGTGTTTATCGGGTAGGGTTAGGTAATCGGATACCCATTTTCCACAAGTTAATATGATTCTTTTAACATAGACACATGTAGGTAGATTGGGCGGCGCATTCCTTTCAAAAACCAAAGGTAATCCACTGCGTCTTCAGCAGCTCAGATGTCGGGAGTAAATGACGACTGATATGTTCGTTATTACATCCAACAACAGAACACCTCAGTCACATACAAGCCATTCTTGTCTACTCTTTCTCCGACGTCGAAACAATGGCGGACAGTTTGCACCTCACTCAACATGGGTCTATGCTAAAATGTGGAATCTCAGAACAGCCTGATCTGAAAAAGTGATTATTATTATTGGGGATTTAAATAAAAAAGCACTGGGTGGATTTTTATTGTGCACAAACACTGCCAACACACATTTATGTTCAAACAACATGTAAAAGTGAATTTTGCATTTAATGACCCCTTTAAAATGTGTGATAATTTTACACTCAATGTGTTTTATAATGTGCAATACATAGGTGCAAATTATCAGCCATATTTTACTAAGTAGCTTTTAAATAGCATTTAACTGTTGTTTACATTTATTGCAAAGAAAGTACTGCTAATTTTGCATAGGTCACGTACACACTGCAGCTAAATTCGGGTTGTCAGTTCACCTTATTCGCGTTCTGTACACACATAATTCACTAAAATATGGGAGTGACAACCACATTCGACAACCGCATTAACTTCTGAAAAATACAGGTGGTGACAACCAGTGTGTACCGAACCGAACTGAACATTTGTTAATGATGTATTTAAACGCACATCAAAAATGTGTCTTCGTCTGTATGCAAAATGTAAGAAAATAACCTTACTACATTTTGAAACAGGGCTAGTTGCGCTCACGAGCCCTGTTGTAAAGTGTCAGTGTTGGCAGATCTTCATAGGAAAAAAAAAACAACAACAAACAGGGACAAGCACAAAGAACACTAAAACACCCAATTGCTGTTTTATAACACCAAAAAAATCATATCTCATATCCTCAACAGACCACTTTATTAACCCTATGAAGTGCCTAGCTTTGAGAGCTAAGACCAAACATCATGCCTAAAAGCACTTGTAAATAAGAGGACATGGTAACACTGCAAGACAGCGCACTCTAAAGCAGCATAAACCAAACACAGCACGTCTGTCAGTGGTAGTTTAGTTAAAGTCGATGGACAAAAAAAAATGGCAGATACCAAACAGCCAAATTTTTATTCACTCATGCAAGATGCTGAAATGTTCCTATGGTTACAATTGCAGAATTGAATGCTGATCCATACACACATAGAACAATAATTTATGGGACTCACTCCCGCATTTAAATGCGGTTGTCACTCCTGAAACTTGCAGTGTGTACGTGGCCATAGTGTAAATAGAAACTGCTGTTATTTGCACTTAGTGTAAATAGCTGCTGCCTTTGTTTTTCTTTCCTTTTTTGGAAAGTGACTTTGGAAGTCTGACTGCACATTATTTTTTACTTGAGCTATAATTTACCTCAAGTCACATTTATTTATATAGCTCTTTATAAGCACAGATTGTTTCAAAGCAGCTTCTCAGCAATAGGAAAATAATAGTATTAATATTCCAAAATTCAATTAAGAAACAAATTGAATTTCAGCTCTAACGCAGCTTGTTGTTATTCACCTTTAATAAGTTTAGTGCTGATTAAGTTTAATTCAATAACAGTGTCAGTGTAAAATTCATCAACTGAAATGAGTGAACTTAACTTATAAAGCAGCTCTACACAAAACAATAGTGTCATTATTTAAAGGAGAAGATCACTTCCAGAACAAAGATTTACAGATAATATACTCAAGATGTTCATGTCTTTCCTACTTTAGTCGTAAAAAAATTATGTTTCTTGAGAAAAACATTCCAGGATTTCTCTCCATATAGTGGTCTTCAATGGAGCCCCCAAGTTTAAACTTACTAAATACAGTTTCAATGCAGCTTCAAAGGGCTCTAAACAATCCCAGCCGAGGAAGAAGGGTCTTATCTAGCAAAACAATTGGTTAAACGCTCATCCTGTCTATTCTCTGCAATGCGCATGCAAGCTCTGTGTAATCCGGGTCAGTACAGTTAGGGTAACTTCAAAATCATCCAACATTGCTGCAGAAGTACCGACCCAGTGTTTACAAAGTGAACATGTAAAGATCATCAAACACCCTTAACAAAAAAAAGGTAAAACAGTAATGTAGGACAATTTTGAAGTTGGAGGAGAAAATGAGATGGGAGTTTTTTGACACACCCTAACTCTATTGACCCGGATTACACAGAGTCTGCATGCGTGTCGCAGAAAATAGACAAGCGTTTGAGATCAAAAAGTATATACATTGTCAATCGGTTTTGAAAATAACCCATCGTTCCGCTAGATAAGATGCTTATTCCTCGCTTAAAAGCTAGATTGAAACTATATTTTGGAAGTTCAAACTCAGGGGCACCATAGAAGTCCACTATATGGAGAAAAATTCTGTAATGTTTTCCTCAGAAAACAATTTATTAACGACAAGGGGGTGAGTAAATTATCTGGAAGTGAACTTCTCCTTTAACTCAATTCAGATCAGGTTTTGTTCAGTATCAATGCAGTCAGATTGATAATATTACTAAGTATTAAGTGTTATTTAACCCCCAACTGAGCAAGCTTCAGCTCTAACATTAGACAAGCGTGTAGTTCTCATAATATTCTTCCTCTTTATCTCCAGGGCTGCTATCAGTAGAGATCCTTTCTATGAGATGCTGGCAGCAAGGAAGAAGAAGGTCTCCTCTATGAAGAGACACTAAAGCTGCTCAGGACACTGGTGTTACAGATTCAGGGCTACTGGAACTACTCCCCCTCGTGGAGACAACTGAGCTGTGCAGAAAGGAAAAACAACCCCAACTTCAGACTGGATCAGCGAGGACAAACCTTGCTAAACTCTGCACCTATTTTAAACATCATCTTGCTCAGCTCAAGCGCATGTGTATATGTGTGCGTGTGTGTGTGTGTGTGTTGGAAGGACAGTGGGCTTTTTACTTGCTGCTGCTTCCTTGAAACCCCCAAAGAGAACATTTTTCCTCATGCTTTACCAAAATACGCTCTTTCTATATCTCTCTCTCACTCTGTCCTCTTTCTATACCTCTCTTGCACACGCGCACACACTCGCATTATCTGAAATCAGCAGGTCTGACAGAATGTGGAAAACCAAACGAAAGTTCCTACGCGCATCAGAAAGGGAAGATTTCCTTTGTGCTGATGATATGTACAGGCAATAAGTGTATTTTTACATTTTTTAAATCGTGCACAAGCGGCTTAGTCCTCAGAGGTTTATTTGTGTATTTAATTGTAAAAACATTTTCCAAGAGACTTCTATAATTTGCAAAGGAAATACAACTTTGTAGGGAGGGTGGGAAATCACCCTGTTGATATGTTGGTAAACGGCTGCATGGGCATTTGTTTATTTTCTCGCCAGACGCCAATGCGTCTCGAGATGCGACATGCCTATTTAGCATGTCGTGAGAAGCTGCTGCAGTGCTTTGAATGTTAGCAGCTGGGTTTGCAACGTGTCGTTCTGCGCACGTAAGCAGAAAGCCCGAATGGTGGCCAGCTGAGGATTTTGGGGATATCATGCATTGGTACTACCTCTCAGACAGGCAGGACGGTAATTAAGCATATGGTAATGTTTTTTTTTTAATTTTTTATTTTACGTGAGGTCGTTTAACCCAGACCTCTGCATAAAATGCTTTTAATAATGAATAAATGTGCCTAATAACAATTCAAGTTCAATGTCAGTTTGATCAGAAGTCCTCCGGATGCTCCAGTGCCTGCTTGCGTTTCTCCGGTCACCCTTTCGATATACCTTCCTTTCTGGGGTTTCCATCGGTCTAGCAGTTATTCTTCAAGCAAAATATTAAATCTAAGCAGTATTGGTTTAATTTATCAAAGATGTACATACTTTAGTGTATAGAGAATATTGGTTTCCATTTTATAAATGTGTGTACTGTATGTAGCAGTATTGTACTAGTTGAGTGCCATCTTTCTTTCTTTCTTTTTTATTTTTATGTTCTGGATGTCGATACCATTGTAGTGGTAGCCAGATCATGCTGAAATAAAGATATTATAGCAAGTGGGGTTGTGTTTTGCTTTTCGACTTGTAAAAGTTCATCTGAATCAGTCACACAAAACAGAGAAATACCAGTAGGTGGCAGCGTAACAACATTTTTGATACTTTTCCTGGTGTCATTTCTTTACAATAGTTAATTTAGTAACTAACAAGAACAAACGAGTAATACATTTATTACACTATTTATTAGTCTTTGTTAACGTTACTTAATGAAAATACAATCATTCATTGGTTGTTCATGTTCACAACTTACAGTGCATTTACTAATGTCAACAAACACAACTTGTGATTTTAATAATGAATTTCTTGCTGAAATGCTCAAGTTAACTAAGCTTAAATGCTGTAGAAGTATTGTTCGTTCATTAGTTCATGTTAACTAATGTAGTTAGCTAATGTTAACTAATAAACCTTATTGTAAAGTGTTACCATTTAACAGTTTATAGAAGTAATTTGTATAACGTTTAAATGGGATTTATACGTTTAGCCTTGTAGTATAGTGTATTTTATAATAATAAACAACAGTGTTGGGTAAAGTTACTTTTTCAAAGTAATGTAATTACAATATTTCCCTACTCCCTTAAAGGGATAGTTAACCTAAAAATGAAAATTCTGTCATTAATTACTCACCTTCATGTCATTCCAAACTCATAAGACCTTTGCTCATCAGATATTTTTGATGAAATCCGAGAGCTTTCTGACCCTGCATCGACGGCACCGGTACTTCCATGTTCAAGGTCCAGAATGGTAGTAAGGACATCATTAAAATAGTCCATGTGACATCAGTGGTTCAACCGTAATGTTATGAAGCTACGAGAATACTTTTTTTGTGAGTAAAGAAGCAAAAATAAAGACTTTATTCAACGAATTCTTCTTTTCCGTACAACGATGCATTCTGATGTAGAACCCAGATGCACTTGCGCCTGTTTACAAGCAGAAGATCCACACTTCTTTGTAAACACATGTGAAGATTTCGACAGATAGGATGACTTGCAATTTTTTGCTTAACATGAGGGTGAGTAAATAATGACAGGTTTTTAATTTTTGGGTGAACTATTCCTTAAAAAGTAATTAATTGAGTTACTTAGTTACTCTTTGTGGAAAGTATGCATTATGTTACTTTTGTGTTACTTTTTGTCACCTAGGCTGGGCTTGCTTATTTGTTTTTTAACAACAAGAAAAACAAAAAGTTATATTTTTGGCAACTGTAATGGCCCTTTCACACCAAAAGTGAAATTATTCCTCAGGCTGAAAGAAGTGCCTGTGTCTCTGCACAAGAAAGGTTTCAAGTAACTTAATTGAAAAAGTAACAGATATTTAGTTGTACATTTAAAAGTAACACATTTCTTTACTAGTTAGCCTATTTAAAAAAAAAAAAAAATAATACTCTGATTACGTAACTTGCTATACTTGTAATGTGTTACCCTCAACACTAATAAACAATTTAATAAACTAATAGTCACACTTTATTTTAGGATCCAATTCTCACTATGAACTATGACTTCTGTCTCAATAAACCCACCTGATCTCATGACAAAAACTTACCTGTGGGAACGTTTTTGCAAGATACGAAACACATACCAATACATATCATTAACAGCACTTGCTGTTCAATTCTGTATATTTAAAGAAATACACAGATAGCACACGTACGTCTGCAAGATGTCTGTTAAAGATCGCTTGATCTGGAAAGCATCTGCTCTATACAAACGTCTGTAAGATGTCAGTTTTACATACATTCTAAATCACACACATCTTAAAGACATCTAATAGACGTCTATTTTACATCTGATAGGAAAGGTCCTATAGACGTATTGCAGATGAGCAAATGCTCTAAAAAATACGTCTTGCAGATGTAAATATAGACTTCAAATAGACATCTCCCAGATGTGTATGTGCTATCAGGGTATGTAGTTGTTTAATTGTATACACATAATTATTGTCCTAACCAACCCTTAACATACCAACTGGTAACCCGTCTGAAATATTTAACCTAATTTATTTCAATATATTCTATATATATTCTGGTTTTAAATTCAGTTTTCTTGTAAAGAAAGACTTGTATCTTAGCGAGATTTCAGTTCATTAGCACAGCGACTTAACGTCTGATGTGCGATACACATACAGTGCAGTAAACGGTAAAACAATTGCGCTACAAATTTATTTGTACAATAATAAATGTAAGATCATTTGAATACAAATGCAAGTTTATAACTAATAATATTATTAAAATAATATTATTCAGCAGAACAATGAACTGTTTTGCACAGCTAAATAGGCTAAATGGAGATTGCTGACACTGCCTTAAACACAAGTTCACACCAGCTCTTACATTAAAAATAAGATGGAACGATAAAAAATGAATAGTTTTAGTTTTTGAATCAGGTCTCCTCTAGATGGCACTGTCACAAAAAATAGGGTCCTAGAAATGCGGTCCTAGAACTGAGGCCTCCGGTTGTGCAGGAACATACTACTGCCCTGGTGAAAAAAAACAGCATATACAGGTAGGTATATTTTGATGCTGGATGCTGGTTAGGTATGTTTTGATGCTGGTTTAAGCTGGGTCTTTGCTGGTTTATGCTGGTTCTTTGCTGGTTTATGCTGGTCATGTTGCTGGTCAAGGACCAGCATGGACTAGCATAAACCAGCAAATGACCAGCTTAAACCAGCATCAAAACATACCTAACCAGTATCCCACCATCAAAACATTCACCAGGGTGAGGTTTAGGTGTAGTGCAGATGGTACGTTATTTTAAAACATAACAGAGCTTTAGAGTTATAGCGCCACTCAACGCACAATTTAGAACTGCAGTGACACGTAGCAACGCCACATAAAACATACCATGGGTGCTTCTCAATATCCCTCCTCGTCTCCTCGCTCCTCCGTCCTCCATCCTATGACCCGGAAACTGATCGAGCTCAGTCATCTTGTAGGCCATCTCTAATTGCACTGCGAGGAGGCGAGGATCGTGGAGTGAGGAGGCTTCCTGAAGAGTCATGAGTGAGGATACACAGGTGTATCCTTTGCGGAAGTGTTTTATTGATTAAACGTGACGCACGCATAAATTGTCCTCCCCCTTCACATCTGTCGTAATAACTGACATTTATATTTTACCTTTGCAGTTTAAATAATGTCATATATTTAAACTGGGCGTCTTGCTTCATCCATATTTATCATGAATGCTTTAAATAACGAACTTTAACAACATATGGGCAGCTGATGACGCTTTGAAGGGACCCTTGAGTGGTCAAGAATATTCCAATGTTCATCCTTTGATTCCTCCGTCCTCTAGTCTTTTCCTTGCGTCCTTCCCTCGTATCCTGAAGGGTGGAGCTAAGACACGGGAAAAGAAAGCAAGGAAAGCAAACGAGAATGCCCAAATAAGAAATAAGAAGCATCCCCCGGTGAAAAAAACAGCATATGCTGGTAGGTATGTTTTGATGCTGGTTTAAGATGGTCCGTTGCTGGTTTAAGCTGGTCCTTAGCTGGTTTATGCTGGTCCTTGACCAGCAACATGACCAGCTTAAACCAGCAAAGGACCAGCTTAAACCAGCATCAAAACATACCTACCAGCATATGCTGGTTTTTTTACCATATGTATGTTTATCTGTTCCGGGGGAAGAAAACGAACACTCTTTTAGCACCACTTAGTGGACATTTCAAGGACATCTCATCGTGTTCCCTAACAAGATGTCTCCAGAGGAATGCAATTTCTACCGAGTAGGACGCCGCCCCCGGGATGTGATTTCTAAGCGATTTCTACCAAGAATGACCAAAACCCCCCACCCCCTTAAGCCTAGTCCCAGAGTAAAATGTAACTCTGAACTGTTTCATCTGAAAGAAACTTGCACTGACTAATCTTAAAATATATCACTTTGTTTCGTCTCAAGATGCACACCAGTAATGCTATTTTTCTAAGGCACATGTATAAAATTACTTAGATGTCTTAATTGAATTATGCCCTAATCCTGGCTTAGTGTAAGCACTGTCTGTTTAACCAGGCCTAGATGTGTTAATATGCGACTAGTTGGGTAAAATCACATATTAACGTCCAGGCAAGATTTTACAACCCATAATGATCATGCAACTTTTGCACAAGGATACCAGAAAAAAATTTGTTGAACTGTTGTGGAAACCTCCACCCATAATTATTATGTCTGTGACACATACTGTAACTAAATTGTAGCAGATATCTCACCACTTAAAAGAACCACTTATATTTCAAACAACGCCTTTTTATGGATAAGCAGCACATGTAGTGTAATACTGTTTGTTGTAGATGATAAATTATTTTCATTGGTAATGGATGTCACAGATACAGAAAATAAATGACACAGCATTATGATGAATTGTAAAGGGATATGATTGTTACAGCAGTCATATGAAAAGGAAAAAAAAAAAAAAAAAAAAAAAAAAAAAAAAAGATGTCTGGGAAGGGCATCTGTGACACATTTCTTTGTCTTCTATTACTTCCTTGCCGCATCAGTCTCAAAACAGTTGCAACACACTTTACAGAAAACTGTCACATAAATTTAAAGACTTTTATGAACAACTTATCAATACTCCCAGAGATGACATTTCCTCATGACACCCATTTATTGTAAATCTGCGCACTCTCGTCAGCTCTCCTGAGGAACAGAGAGGCGTTTGATGGGCTTTGTGGAAATTTGACATTTTCCAGAAACAGAAAGAATACAGAACAACTCTGTGTGTGAGATAGAGAAAGAGAGAGAGAGAGTACAGCATGTCAAATGAAACTAGACAGAATGCTGTTTTGTTTTGGTAATTTTACACTTAGATTGGGGAAGTGTGAACTCATGCAAGCACAGCACAGTGTGCCTTCAGTAAAGGGCCTTTTAACAAACCTGACAGCTGAACAATAGATGTGCTAGAAATAGTTGATCATTTTCTTTTGTTGTGTAACTGTATCTGCCATTCCATATTTGATGTCCTCTCCAACATAGTATATTGTGAGGAAGCATCTGTGAAACATGCTGACCTGCAGATAAATAAAGATATAAGAATTCAGAAACTATCCGTTATCACAAGATGTTCTCAAGATTGTGATTCTTCTGCAGCACAGATGCAACGATTACTACAAAGGAAACGTGTAGCAGGTGTTTCCTCTGAAAAGGCAAGACTGTGCCATCTTAAAAAAAATATTAAAATATGAGTTCAAATATGAGTTCAAATGTTCAAACATTTCTTTAATTATTTAAATTGTGCTGTTATTGGCTAATCACTCAGGTTTATCACTTTATATTAGTGGCTGATATTACTTTGTCAGGGGTATAATGGCCGTCTATGATTTTTGTAACAGGTTTGTAATACGTTAAACTAGTTAAAAAGAGACAACTGACTCACTCTGACATAATCACTTATGGTCACTTCAATGGAAACATGAAATAATCTCTGAGTGAATTGCTGTTTATAACATAAAATAGTCATCGATGATACTTGCAGTGTCTTCTGAGGATCTGATGACTAATATTATACAGAAATAATATATGAGATACAATGGCCTATATTTGGAGTGATATTTCCATACATCTGCTTGTTGTATGAAGATGTTTAGAACATAAAATACCCAGTATAGTTTGGATATAATAATACATATAAAATGTTTGTAATACGTTACTGGGTATACTGGGTATAGATTGGATATAATAATACATTTTATATGATGCTATTTGTAGCAACCATATATGTTAACAATATGTATTTAACATATATGAATGCTTATGAAAACAACACGTATACCGAAAATCTGTATGTATGTCTGTTGTTTATATATATACATATCTAACATCAACAAAATAATGGGCTTTAGGGTGGATAAATATACATACCATATTTGCCTAGAAAAAGTATATAATCTTCATGTACATATGTACATGCACATATACATAATACATTTACATACACACACACACACACACACACACAAATAAAACAAACTAAATATTTTAGTATTTTTTGTTAATTTATTTTAATTGATGTTGCTATAAAATTATTTATTTTAATTTTACATTTGTGTGATTTAATTATTAGCTTCCCATTGAACTCATGAACCTTTATGAACCTCAGTTTAGAAAACCTTGATGTAATTAATGCATTTGATGTTGTTAATAACAACATTTACATTTTTTCTTACTCTTTGTATTTTTATATCAGTATAGTTCAAGATTATCCTATTTAAATAAATGTGATAAATGAGTGATAAATGAAATAGTAATCTAAGGTAATCTAAAAGTAGTAATTATATTGCCTAAAATGTGTAATGTAACAGATTATGTTACTAACTTTTTTATTTTTTTGTCATATATATACATGAATGGGAATGTGCTAAATTGATAGTAAAGATTTCTACTTTAAATAAATGATGTAACGTTTTTTCACCAAATAATCTTGAAAAAAAGCATTGCAGGTTCCAAAAAATAAATAAATAAATAAATAAATAACATATATAATAAAAATTTATACATATATAATAAACAGCACAACTGTTTCCAACACTGATAATAAGTCAGCATATCAGTACAGTTTTTAGTCATGTGACACTGTAAACTGGCACAATGATGCCGTAAATTCACAGGGATGTATTAGATTTTAAAGTATATTAAAGTAGAAAATAATTATTTTAAATAATAAAATTATTTCACAGTATTTCCATTTTCACTGTATTTTTGGTCATGCAGCCATGATGGGCATAAAAGACTTCTTTTAAAAAAAAAAAAACATTTTGAACAAACTTTTGAATGGGAATGTCAGTTCATTATAAACTCATGTTAGCTCATAGATGTATGTACTGATTAATTTATGCAAAAGCAGAAAACCTGATATCTGATGTCAAATGATGCCAATATGTTTAACATCAAATCAAAGTCATGTCAAGTTTTCGACATCAGTTTGATTTGCATATTTTACTTGTTTTTTGACATCAAACTGACATCTTTGCAACATAATTTCCCCACTGAGAAATGTTAACATGTTACTGTAACAGTGATGCTTCACTCAACAGGCAGCAGCACTAATGGAGGGTGGTTTGAAACAAGTACATGCGGTATATCCTGCCCACTTTAAAATGCATCATCAGCCCCCGAACTCAGTGTGAGGGTTTCCTTGTACAGGAATGGGAAACTGAAGAGCAGCCAGCGCACGTTATTTCATGCCAGCATACTGGAAATGCCGAGCAGTCGATGCCTGCTTGGCAGCAGCTGCTGTGAATCTAGTATGAGTTTCATGGCTCATGCTGGAGTGGGGACAGATATGTCAACTTGCGGGATTCCTTGTCCCCTCTCCTAAATAGTTCCATGTGCGAACTCACAGGCCGCCAATTAACTACAGCCTGTTTCCCAGAAGAGAGGAGCTCCTCCCGCTCTCCCTCTCGCTCTCACACACTCCTGCCTGATTCAGCAACAGTGGATCTCGCACACACACACAGAGGCTGATGTGGAGATATTATTGTAGGCTGAACTCACAAGAGTGCCTGTGTTTCATTCTACACTGGATGCATTGTCGGAATAACAATAAAGATGCAGCCAGAGCTTCTTGGAAACCTAGGACATAAAAAGATGGTTCACAAAGCCAAGACTGAGTTTACACTACAATACCTGGGGAGAACTAGCCGTTAGGATTCCCATTCATCGAAACATAGGCTATGTTTACTTTGTAGTGCCATAAAATGCTTAAATACGTTGCAATGCCTTTTGGGGTTAATCTGGCAAACGTTGACCTCCTGCTTCCTGGAAGGAATTAGATGTTAAAGTTAATCTTCGTTCCTTATTGCAGCCCCAGGTTATTTTAAACACATCTGTACTTTCATTATGGTAACTTAATGGCAACAATTATTGCTCTGTTTTGACCTACATCTACTATTGCTTAAATAAACCTAACCTACAAACCTACATATAACTGCAAGAATGGAGAAACCATTAAAACCAATAAAGTGAAAATGTAATATATCACTATGTGACCTTAAGCAACTGAACAAAATGTCTGATGACTTTTGGGAAGTCAATAAAACATACAACACTGTAAATAAGGTTGCTTAGTTAAAATTCAACATTAGACTAAGTAATATTATGTGGTTTCAAGTTAAAATAGTGAGCGTTTGTGACTTAAAATTTGTTGTCATAACCTAAAGATCTAAATTAAGTTAACTAAACTTATAATATAAAAAGGATTCAATTTGAATTGCTCTGTTTATTAGGGCCCGTGCACCGATGGTGTGAGGACCCAACTGGAATTGCCCCGTTTATTAGGGCCCGTGCACCGATGGTGTGAGGACCCAACTGGAATTGCCCCGTTTATTAGGGCCCGAGCACCGGTGGTGCAAGGACACTCTTGGAATTGCTCCATTTATTATTTTTAGTGCCCGGGCATCTGTGGTGCAAGGACCCTATTAGGGCCAGAGCACCGATGGTAGGAGTATCCTATTGGAATTGCTCTGTTTATTAGGGCCCGAGCACAGATGGTGCGAGGATCCCATTCGAATTGCTCCGTTTATTAGGACCGGAGCACCATTAGTGCGAGGATTCTCTTGGAATTGCTCCAATTATTTTTATTAGTGCCCGAGCACCGCTGGTGCAAGGACTCTCTTGGAATTGCTCCGTTTATTAGTGCCCGAGCACCGATGGTGTGAGGACCCTATTGGAATTGCTCCGTTTATTTTTATTAATGCCCGAGCACCGGTGATGCGAGGACTCTATTGGAATTGCTCTGTTTATTAAGGCCCGAGCACCAGTGGTGCAAGGACCCTCTTGGAATTGCTGCTTTTATTAGGGCCCGAGCACAGATGGTGCGAGGATCCCATTCGAATTGCTCCGTTTATTAGGACCGGAGCACCATTAGTGCGAGGATTCTCTTGGAATTGCTCCAATTATTTTTATTAGTGCCCGAGCACCGCTGGTGCAAGGACTCTCTTGGAATTGCTCCGTTTATTAGTGCCCGAGCACCGATGGTGTGAGGACCCTATTGGAATTGCTCCGTTTATTTTTATTAATGCCCGAGCACCGGTGATGCGAGGACTCTATTGGAATTGCTCTGTTTATTAAGGCCCGAGCACCAGTGGTGCAAGGACCCTCTTGGAATTGCTGCTTTTATTAGGGCCCGAGCACCGGTGGTGCGAAAACCCTAATGGAATTGCTCCATTTATTATTAGTGCCCGAGCACTGGTGGTGCGAGGACCCTATTAAAATTGCTCCGTTTATATTTATTAGTGCCCGAGCACTGGTAGTGCGAGGACCCTATTGAAATTGCTTAGTGTATTAGGGCTCGAGCACCAGTGGTGCAAAGACACACTTGGAATCACTCCTTTTATTAGGGCCCGAGCACCAATTGTGCGAGGACCCTATTGGAATTGCTCCGTTTATTATTGTAAGTGCCGAGCACCAGTGATGCAAGGACCCTATTGGAATTGCTCATTATATTAGGGCACGAGCACCCGTGGTGCGAGAACCCTACTGGAATTGCTTTATTTATTACGGCCCGAGCACAGATAGTGCGAGGAACCTCTTGGAATTGCTCCATTTATTATTCTTAGTGCCTGAGGACCCTTTAGGGTCCTAGCACTGATAGTGCGAGGATTCAATTTGAATTGCTCCGTTTGTTAGGGCCCGTACACCGATGGTGTGAGGACCCAACTGGAATTGCCCCGTTTATTCGGGCCAGAGCACCGATGGTACGAGTATCCTATTGGAAATGCTCTGTTTATTAGGGCCCGAGCACCATTAGTGCGAGGATTCTCTTGGAATTGCTCTGTTTATTTTTATTAGTGCCCGAGCACCGGTGATGCGAGGACCCTATTGGAATTGCTCCATTTATTAATGCCCGAGCACCAATGGTGCGAGGACTCTATTGGAATTGCTCCGTTTATTAAGGCCTGAGCACCAGTGGTGCAAGGACCCTCTTGGAATTGCTCCTTTTATTAGGGCCTGAGCACCGGTGGTGCGAAAACCCTAATGGAATTGCTCCATTTATTATTATTAGTGCCCGAGCACCGGTAGTGCAAGGACCCTATTGGAATTGCTTAGTCTATTAGGGCCCGAGCACCAGTGGTGCAAGGACACACTTGCAATCGCTCCTTTTATTAGGGCCCGAGCACCAATTGTGCGAGGACCCTATTGGAATTGCTCCGTTTATTATTGTAAGTGCCCGAGCACTGGTGATGCAAGGACCCTATTGGAATTGCTAATTTTATTAGGGCACGAGCACTGGTGGTGCGAGAACCCTATTGGAATTGCTTTGTTTATTTTTATTAGTGCCCAAGCACCAGTGATGCAAGGACCCTATTGGAATTGCTTCCTTTATTTGGGCCCGAGCACCAGTGGTGCGAGAACCCTCTTGGAATTGCTCCTTTTATTAGGGCCTGAGCACGTAACACACCAATACCCATAAAAAGTTCCCCCGGTACGAAGTCCGAAACCCAACAGGAAGCCTGTTATTTTGAATTTTCTCTGCGTTTTATGCTGTTTTTGCCATTTCAGGCATTGTTTTTAAACTAACTCCTCCTACAGATTTAAACAGATTAACACCAAATTTGGTCGGTCTAATCCGAAGCCATTTGTGACATTAAATTGTGAAGATCTAGTTTTTTTCTTTGAAGGGCATGTCTGTGGTGGCCTGATAAACTTCAATGTTTCGCCATGAAAAAGGATTTGGTCAGTCTACTCTAAAGGCGATGTTACATTGCGAATATCTTGAGTTTGATGTTTCGCCATGGGAATAGAAGGTGTTGTAGCTCAGCCATTCAATGTCTGATCTGCCCCAAACTTCACACATTTGATGAAAATCCTGGCCTGAACACATCTAAAGGCCAATATTCTGTTATAATCATAGCGCCACCAGTGGGCTAGAGGATACATCAACTCAAACATACCATGTTTAATCTGCATCAAACGTCATGTGTTTTATAAAAGTGCTGGCCTGAACACATCTACATGCCAATATCCAGTTATAATCATAACACCACCAGCTGGTAGCAGGAAGTTTGGTACATATAAATGACTTTGACATATTCCTTCTATATTTACCTCTTTAAAGGCATATTGCCCACCGTTCGCTGTTTTCTTAAAGCCACCGGGTAGTGGTGAGCCCATGTGCGAGGGCACTTTCAACGCTGCTTCCAGCTTTAATTTAAAATGTTTAAAAAGTTTAATTTAAAAAGTTCTTTGTAAATGTGTACAGAGTTGCAAATTATTCTGGTATCCCTCTTTACATTGTGTAAAATTTACCATTACTCAGTATATGTATCTTGCAAATCTGTCTGTCTGATCTCATTCAACTTCTCTGTTATGATCATGTAAATCCGGTTAACCTTGGTAAAAATATGTAAACACATTTTTGTGGAGATTTACCAGATAGAAGTTAAACACACGTTAATGTTCTACAGTTCTACCTCAGCAGCTTGCAATTCCTGAAACAGACAACAGTCAGAAATCTGATAGTATTAATTGTGTATTTTTTTTTCAACCTACCAATGCTTACTCATGGCTGTATCTACATTGATATTATTAAAAGTATACATAAAAAAACTGAAATATTCCTTTAAGACTTTAAACTGAGCAAATGCCTTTCCTCTCAACTCTGTACAAGGTCACAAAAAGGCCGAACAGATTGTTTTGAGTTGGTATTGTTGGAACAGATTGTTCTGTCTTTCTCTGGAACCCTTGTGAATTGAGAGACTTGGCGTGCTTCCAGAGGAGCTTCCTGTTGGCCCAAACTCTCTTTCAAATAAAGGGAACAACAAGGAAGTGGCACGAGATAACAGGCCTCAGCCTGCTTCAGCTCTCTGGTATTCAGGGGTCAAAAGATATTCATAAGAATAAAGGAGCTGTGCTTTACTAAAGGTGCACAGACAGGCAGGGAAATCTGTTCCCCGTGAGTGCAGGCTGAAGTGGGTAACGGTCAAATGCCTTCTTGTTCAACACTGCTCTACTGTTCTCACTGGGCTGAAAAAAAGGCATGGAGGAAGTGCAGACAGCAGCCACAAACCATGGAATGAGAAGAAGATCAGAGAGAGTCCAGACAGGGAACAGTCACTCCTCTGAGATAGAGCAGAGAGTTTCAGACCACCAGGGTCTGCCATAAACCTAGTGAACTGCCATGCTGTCTACTCTCTGTGTCATTCACATAGTGCTTCCCAAGACTCACAATCAGTTGTTTGGCATTAGCATGTTGCTAAGCTAACTATGTAGCAAACTGAGGCTGTATACTTGTTTATTGTCAAAAATGTACACTATTACTGCACAGCTCTCTACGTAAGGTAGGATATATAAGTATATGTGTATTGTTGTGAATGTCTCTGTTTGATACTTTTACTTTTTTGTTTACATTTTTAAAACATTTTTATAAATTTATCTGAAGGATATCTGAGGATTTATCTGAACAGAGTTCCTTGGAAATTTTGTCAGGTTTAATTCACTTTTGGGCACTAATTTGTCCCTGAATATAGTTAAATACAATAGTTATACACTCCAAGAAATGCTGGGTTAAAAACAACCATTTCTGGGTTATTTGGCAACCTAGCGCTGGGTAAATATTGGACAGAACACATGCTGGATTATTTGGACCCAGCTTGTTGGGTTTTATACATTAACCCATTTGCTGGGTTGTTTTTTGACATATTGCTGGGTCAGTCAACCGATTGAAGGTTTTTTATTTTAAATAATAAAAATGCACTCTAATATATATGAAATAAGAACAGTTCATATGTAATATCTTTATCAGTTCATTAAATGACTTAAATTCATGACTTCTGTTCATGTTTGAAAAATTACATCAAAAACAGCTTTACTTCGTGCCAAGTTGTCTGTCAGATATTTGTTTCAACCCCTCAAACGCATAGAGCAACCACAGTTGCAACAATGGTGCACTAGATCAAGAGAAGGGAATGAAGGGAATGTGCCTCCCTATCTACATATAGCCGTCTATGTTTGCGCGAATCAATCATGATCCAGCTTCACTTACAGCAGATGTGAGTATAAAGGTTTTTTTATGAATCTTTGTGATCGCCTTTCCTAATAATGTGCTAGTTAGCAAGTTTAGCGGCTAAAGTAAATATGCTTGTCACTCCACAGAGAGTAGAGAGGGGCCGGCGAGCAGAGCTCATTTGCATTTAAAGCAGCCTCGACCAGAATGAGATGATTTTTGCAGACCTGATTTTGGCAAGGTAAAAAGGGTGTTGTTTTACACAACTATTGAGAATTTTTAACCAAAGTATATTATAGACTTTTCATTAAGACCCTAAAGAATCATATCAACTTGTGGAAAATGGCCATCCGATGACCCCTTTAAAGAAATGTCCATTGAGTGATGCTATAACTCTAATGCACTGTGATGTTTTAAAATAACGTACCATCTGCACTACACCTAAACCTACCCAGTAGTCTGAACAAAAGCGAATATGATGTAAAAACGCAATTGCAAGCACGCTGTTTTAGCTTGTTTTTCGATCTCTCATCATTCAGCTCTTTCAGGATTCCACATCCTAAGTTTAATTCCATGCTGGCTGAGCTACCAAGCAAGCTTGTTACGTCCGGAAAGTGAAAAATATGTAGTGTTAATCATAACTGTGTATGAAAACGATTAAAGGTACTTACTGTTTTACTATTTCTAGTGTTTATTTGGAAAATGCAGTGATATGTACTTATTGGTGCGTATTTTGCATCTTGCAAAAAAGTTCCCACAGGACTTTTTAGTCATGAGATCAGGTAGCATATTGTAGTCAGTGGAGCGCACAGAAACTTTGTTACATATAACAGCGAAGTCGCATCATGTTTCAGCCCTGGATGTTTTCCTGTTTATACAGTAATAATTTAATAGGAATACAATGTAATACATTCCTTAATTTTAATTCAGGAAGTTCCAGGCAGTAAGTTTTCTCTCTGGATCAGAACACAAAGTGACTGCTGACAAATGCATCCTGTTTTAACCGGTTTAGCACAGAGTACCCAACAATGGGTTACACTGACCCAGCGCTGGGTAGGTATGTAAGGGTGTTCATCATCTGTATAATAAAAATACCCAGCAGCTACAGAAAAACATTGTGCTTTTTTTTTTTTACAATTTTATATTAAATATATATATATATATATATATATATATATATTTTTGTTTTTTTTTTACCAATTTTACGTCATTTTTACAAATGAGGACTTTTTATGTGGACTTTTCATAAACCTTTGATAAACGTTTTGATAAACTTTTTTAAAAAACAAAAAAAAAACAAAAAAAAACATTTAATATGATTTATAATCTAGTATCCTCATGGGGACAAAAAATATATGTCCCCATAAGGATAGTAATACCCCAAATTTTGAACGAATAAATGAATGAATGAAGTAAAAAAGATATCTTATGATTTGACATGTTCTCTACAATGTTTGTTTTTTACAGCCCAGATAGATCAACAGAAATAAATGTAGCCACAGTAATGTGTTTTTCAATGAGCCTGGGTTGACTGAAATGTCACTGCTGACATACTATTGAGCAAAAATTATTAATGTTATATTGATTATATTTTTTTCTTTCTTTTTTTTATCCTCGACTTGAAAATAATTTGGTAAACAAATTTCGTAAGCAAATTCAAAACGTTCTTTTCCAAAGGAAAACCTCTTCCTCTTTTTCCCAAAAGGTAATGAGGAAAATTACAGGCTTTCTCTGCATGACACACTTCCTTACAGTAAAGACAACCATTATCTTGTCCAAATAATACTGTACGTTGGTTAACAAATAATGTGGATTCATTACACAATTACAAGAGCTCTAGTGTAGGTGTGTTTTCTTTTCCAGCCCAGGTGTCTGCTGTGAGCTTTTGCCGCAGTCTTTTTATACCGAAAGCATCACATCACCAGAAATCACATGGCTTAGATGAACCAGGCTCTTTTCTTTTCATACGAAGCTCAAATCCTCACCACCACACCATAAAGAAGGTTTTCCCCCCGATATGAATCATGATGAAACACAGATGGTATACAGGAAACGTCACTACGATCTTATCAAGACAGAAGTGAAAACTTATCAAGCTCTCTTGTATAAGATTTTAATAATCTTGATTGTAAGGCTAAATAACTTAAAATTGAAATAAATAAATTATATGTAAAATTGTTGCCAATGTTGCCAGTGTGCACTATGCTTAAGGAAGCAACCATTGCTGGGAATTCTCATTTGCCTGCAGGGAGCAGGATACACTTCTGAAACAAGGAAATAAGTCACTTTATTTGATCCATTTTACAGTACACATGCCATAATATGACACACTGTTACTGCTATAATGTAATTACATGATGAGGATTAATTCTTGGAGAAAGTCCTAAAAAAGATATTGCTGCACACAGTAAACGTATGAAAATAACTGGCTACATTATTTTGGTTTTATTTAACTAAACACTTTTGTTTAATGAAAGATTATGATCAGAGGTGGTAGAGTAGCCAAAAACTGTGCTCAAGTAAAAGTACAAGTATTATACAAATAATTACTAATGCTGGGTACACACCACAAGATAATCGGGCTGATTTTGGTCCGATTTCTACCCTTCTGATAATCCTAATGTCCCAATTATCTTGGTGGTTCTAAGGATTGTCTTATCAGATTTTCCTGTGGTGTGAGGTGTGTTAAGAGTGACCGAATCTGCTCGGAAGAACGTCAGAGGCACCCCGATCGTGAATCTTGAATATTTACGATCAGAAATCCTGATGTGTGGGGAGGGGCCCCCGAGGACAAATGCGCATACGTTCTGGAGATTATAACCTGAAACGAAGCAATGTCCAATCATAAAGTGAGCTGACAGAAGACGGAAGCATAGCAAATTTTTTTTTTTTTTATTGAACAATATCAATTTAACAAACGCATCGCAATTTCTTCCTGCCTCAGGAGTTTTTGTCCTCATGTTTGTGGTCTCTCACATTTTGAAGATCTTATACGATTTTAAAAATATACTGGTCCTTTGCTGGTTTATGATAGTTCTTGACCAGCAACATGACCAGCATAAACCAGCAAAGGACCAGCAAAAAACCAGCAAAGGACCAGCATAAACCAGCTAAGGATCAGCTTAAACCAGCACCAAAACATACCTAACCAGCATCCCAGCATCAAAACATACCTACCAGCATATGCTGTTTTTTTTCACCAGGGCATAAAAGTAACAATCATTATAGTTACTTGAGTAAGAGTAAAAAAAGAAGAGTAAAACAGTAAAAAAAAATCCACTGAAAAATCTACTCAAGTAGTGAGTTACTAGCTACTTTGGATATATATGCTACTATAAATGAAATGCCGCGATCGACACTTTTCATTCATTTCACTTTACACATTTCACGTGACAGTCGATCTAGCTTATCCCTACTACAATATTACTTAAATGAAATTGTACCTGTAGAATCATTCACAGACAGACACCTCATTGCAGGCCAACAGCAGAATTTGCAGATTTGGCTTCAGTTGACTGTAGATCTTTATGTTCTCCGTGTTCTTACCCGGAACGAATGAGAAACCGCTTCAAACGATTCAGTGCATGCAGGGAACTGAACAAGTTGTTCAAAGTGATTCACAAACCAATTCAGACGGTTTTGCAGGCAAGGCCTTGAAAAGAATCAACTCAAAAGAGTGATTCATTCACGAATGGGGCATCGTTCATGCCCCAGATAAAAGAGATGGCGTGTTAGGAATAAAATATGTGTTTCTGTATTGCATAAAAATTATGTAGAAGAGAGTGTAGCTAAGTAAAATTTTAAGTAAAGTACAGATCTTAAAATCTACACTGTAAAAAATAAAAAAACACAATTTGTTGAGTCAGCTTAAAATAATTAGTTACCCTGCTGCCTTAAAATTTTAAGTTCAGTCAACTAAAATAAGTTATTCAACTTGAAATGTTAAGTTGTACTAAGTAACAACTTAGATATTTGTGTTTGCTAAACTTAACAGATGGGTAAGTAACCCAGCTGCCTTAAAATTTTAAGTTGATTCAACTCAAACATCTAAGTTGTCACTTGGTACAATTTAACATTTCAAGTTGAATAAGGTTACAAATTACAAATTATTTTAAGTTGACTCAACAAATTGTTTTTCACGGTGTACTCTTAAAAGTACAGATTTTCCAAAAATGTACTCACGTAAATGTAACGGAGTAAGTGTACTTCGTTACTACCCACCTCTGATTATGTAGTAGAATTGTCTTCAAAACAAACAATTGCTATATCATCCCCATCACCCCAAAGGCAGTCATGTAAAATATTTAATGTCAAAACATATTAAATCAAAACAGCAAATACAACTGAAAACAAAAAATATGGAGATAAAACATAAAAATGGTAAAGCTTTGACACTTTTTTAAGTGTGATGCTTCTTTTATTAAAGTAAAATAAAATAAAAATCTGTATATTTTTTATGTATATAAGCACTTTGTATATCTTGGAATATGCAAGCGGCTTCCCAAAATGAGATTACAGAGTACACAAAGATGGGAAGAGGAGTTAACAACTGCAATATTCCAGAAGGAAGTATACCAATGAGACTTGACTGCAGCCAATTGTTTTACAATGAGGTAACTGTTGAAGCTTCGGTTATTTAGGAGTGCACCATTGTGCTTTTTGTGAAAACAATCTATGTGGATAGTTTACAAATTGCACAGCAATTACACTGACCTTTGTGAAATTGCAGAGGGGGAACCTGGAAGCAGAACAGAAAATACAGATGATTTCCAGAGATCAATGTGATGAATCAGAAAGAGGACATTTCTTCCTTAATGCCAAATTCCTAGTAATGACCAAATCAAATGTAAAAAAAAAAAATAAAATAAAATGGCTCCAGTCTTTTATTCAACTCTTATCTTTCCTGACCCATATTTTCCTTTATTCTGCAATTGTCTGAGTGCGTTTATACAACTTGATAAAGGGCAGTTCAGGTTGGGTGCTCTAAGGTAACTCTTGTTTACATATAATAAACTATTCCTGGATCTTATAACAATTATCAACATTGCATGTTTACTCTAAGCAAATGCTATCTGGTAAGTGCACTGACATATTAACATATCATTCCCGAGTTAGTCACTTGTTTTGTGATGAGCTGCCATTTGCATGTGTCAACAGAGGACGGAGCCAAGAAATACACACAGTTTGTTAAAGGCATTGGTATGTGTATGTGGGTTAGCAGGAAAACTGAAACAAGGAAACCTTCCTATGAAGATGTTACTAATACAGATAATGTGTTCCGTTGTAAAGTGCTTTTTAACTAAGAACTGTGACATAATTCCTTTTTATGCAAAACTCTTGAGAAGGCTGCGGAAAGTCCAGGACTGTTTTCCCTGAGTGAGTAGTCGAATGGAAAACTGACCAGCAGTCAATACTTACCACACAGCTATATTTTGTCCAGTTTCTAACAAGACCCACGATGTGTCTTTCTGTTCCTTTTTCTCAGCCAGTCACACTACCCTTATTTTTTTATGGTAATTTTAGCTTGTATTTCTGCCTGAAGACATCATGACAAAAAGAGTCAGCATTTTCAGTAAATGAGCTTCACTGCTTACATGCCATTCCGTATTGTTTTCTCCTGACTATAGACTTTGTGAAAACAGATTAGTTAAGATGACTTCTTTGATAAATGCATATTTGGTAATAAGTACATAAAAATCTTATAACGATAGGCTATTAGCATTCTGGGAAGTGTGGAAATACATTTTCAGGAAAAATCTAACAGATTTCTTTAAACAGAGGCACTGAATTTCCTGATTTATTATTAGGGTTATATATGTGACCCTGGACCACAAAACCAGTTTTAAGAAGCACGGGTATATTTGTAGCAATTGCCAAATGATCCATTTTTCTTTAATGCCAAAAAACATTAGGAAATTAAGTAAAGATATTTTGTGAATTTTCTACCTTAAATATATCAACATTTTTGATTACTAAATTACATTGCTGAGAACTTCATGTGGACAACTTTAAAGGTGAACCCCTCAGATTCCAGATGTTCAAATAATAACTTGGCCAAATATTGTCCTATCCTAACAAACCATGCATCAACCATACATGTATAAATCTCAATTTAAAAAAATGACCCTTATGACTGGTTTCGTGGTCCATTAACACATGTTGTTATATCTATTTTAGTTATTCTAGTTTAATGCTAAATGCATTTTATGCTCTTAAACAGAGATTTTAAACAGATGTAAACACAACATGAATAGGCCATTTACAGTAAATAATGTGCACTTCTATACAAGTCTTGTGGTTCCTGCTTATTATTGCTTTTATTTTTTATTCTACTAATTTTATTGTCAACAGATTATGTATGCATGCAAGAACCCAGAGTTCCTGGAAACCACAACATTCCTTGTGTTTGAGCACACTTAGCAAATAAAGCTGGATTTAATTATTATAAAATACATGTTTTGCACATTTTTTCATTTTATTGAAGTTTATGAGCTGAAATAAAAGGTGCACTTCATACTACTTTACTATTGTGAGTTACAGTATCTACTAATAAAGGTTTAACATAACATTAGCCGATAACATTAGCGCCTTCTAGTGGATAGATATGCGTGTTATCATGACTAACAGGAAAGTCAGATCAATCGTGTCAGAGCTGACGAGTGGAATTTTATTCAGTGTAGTCATGTTTCTGGGCACAAACTTGTGAAATACCATAAGTTTGGTATAAACTATATTATCAGTTAAACAGACGACGGTGTAAAACGTCGTTTAAGACGCGTATTATCATGAGTGAAAACGTGACGCGAGTTTGTTCCTGAAGAAGCGCTTGAAATTCGTAATATAGAACGGTTGCTAGGCGCTGATATCTGTTCATCAACAATAGGGAGGTGTTGTGTTAGGGAATACGTTTACAGTAAGGCGGCAGATCTGGAAGAGCAGAGAGGGGGAGGGGAAGAGCATTTGTAGTACCAGGAATAGTATTACTGACAACCTACCCTTACTGGAACCCTAGTGAGGGCGGAGCTAAACTAGAACATGACTAGGAGGCCACTACAAATAACAGAGAACTTCAGCACGGCGGAGTGAAGGAACACTAACTTCTCTGAACAAGACACCAGAGTTCACGCAGTCAGTTCACGAGTAGAGACTTACTACTTTGGATATTACAAAAAGTTCTCATCTACTAAACGAGACTCAAAGGTAAGAGAGACATTCCAAATCTTTTTTTGTAGCTTTTGATAATTTAATTTAACTCAAATTAGACTATTTATAAGGTGCTTTATAGAGCTTATCTTTAAAATCATTTTATGATAAAGACTTTATTTACCTTATATAAACGTACAAATCTTACATTTATCTTGTTGATTATGTATGAAGGACTAAGTAAAAGTTATGCCAACAAATCATAATTACATACTAGAAAAAGTTGGGTGTTATAGAACATTATCACGTACCCGTAACCTCCATACTTTATACAGTTGTTCACTAAAAGTATGTTTTTTTGTGGTACTAATCTAAAATTATTCTCCTCACAGACTCCTGTTGCCAGCTTTAAGAGGCTCACTCTTTCACCGTAATCACCAGAGCTGCACACTGCGTGGTATTCCCGGCAGCTCAAGGTTTGTGCGTAGCGCCATGGTAACCCACAGCAAGTTTGACAACGCAATGAGCAGCAGCCTGTTTGACGCAAACATGCGGCTGCCGTCTCACCGTTACAAAACCTTCAGCTCGAAGCTCCAGTACCAGATGGTGCAACACGCCGTCAGGATGCTCCAGGAGAGCGGCTTCTACTGGGGCTCCATCAGCGGCAAAGAAGCCAATCACTTGTTGAACTCCGAGCCCAGCGGGACCTTTCTGGTCCGAGACAGCTCGGACAACCGGCACTTCTTCACGCTCAGCGTCAAGACCGAGTCGGGCACCAAGAACCTGCGGGTGCAGTGCGACAACAAGTCTTTCTTCCTTCAGACGGACTCCAAGAGCATGCAGTCGGTGCCTCGCTTCGACTGCGTGCTGAAGCTCGTCCATCACTACATGCCCTCGTCTAGGAGCTCTCTGTCTATTGGAAACTCGAGGAACTCGTACTACATCTACACAGGGGGGGAGAAGATCCCTCTGGAGCTGTTGAGACCCCTTCCTTGCACAATGTCCTCCCTGCAGCATCTATGCAGGAAGACCGTCAATGGACATATAGACGTTTCCAGCAAAAGAGACCAGCTGCCTCAACAGCTGAAAGACTTCTTGCAAGAGTATGACGCTCCCATTTAAAGAGCACTGATGGGAGCTGAAGCTAGCTTGACGGGTCTCAAAGCCCTTTCGGAAGCTTGTCGGACCAAGAAGTATTGAGCTGTTCATGAGTACATGGAGTTTGCCAGTCAACCGTGTGTGGTCATGAGGACTATCACTGATGCATTCTTACGTGACTGATCTTGAAGCGCTGTGGTTCTTGCCATAACAGTCTCCACGAATGGACGTTTGTACCGTTTTCTGTACCAGTGCCAGTATCGTAACCCACTCTGTGGGCACCAATCACTGCCTCTGCACTGCCCCGAATCTGTGAGCTCCGCCAAGCAGGGAGACAGCAAGCCATTTAACAGAAATCAGCCGCCGCCTTCTTCCAAGTAAATATTTGTGCCTTTCAAGGGAAAAAGGAAGAAGTGAGTAACAGCATAGCACTGAGGCATGGCAGACATGCCGTTCTGGAGTTCAGATAAAACACGCCAAGACTGAACGCAGATAAAGATGGACACATGTCAAAATTCTGCTTGTACTTGAAAAAGCGACACTTTGGAACAAAACGTCTGTGTTTTTAGAGTTGACAGGTGGTTTGTGTCAGAAGCAGTTCAAACTGCTTGTTATTGAATGTATTAACATACATGAGTGCTCTGTGTCTACAGATCACCCGTGTTTTACCTTGTCACACATGATGCTGTTTACATACATGAAGATGAATTTAGATCGGTTATCTTTTGTAAAGACATCTCATCCATGTTTTGATGTTACATATTTATATTTATAATGACAAGAAAACATTTCAATAATTTATTAAAGAGCACTATTTTTGTACAAATATACTCCACGTCTTTGCCTTTGTCATTTCTCACAATGTTTCACCTCAATTTCACACTGGAAATGTCTGAAATAGTTGAAAATGTAGATGAATCAGAGTTGCCGGCGCCTATGATTCAGATTCCTGCAGCGCCTCGCCTGGAAGGGTTAAAGTTGATTCAGAGATATTCACTTTAGTGAGCGGGAATGATCCTCCCCTCGCGCTCTCTGACAAGGCCCTTCCAGTAAGACTCTAACTGTAATCCCGAGCTTCCTCATATCAGTTTTAAACTATTTAAGAGAACAACCTTTGACAACAAAAGCGACTTAATATCTCATGCGGGAATGGATAAGCAGATTACATAAGAGGAGAAAAAATAACTAATTGTTTCTTGAGCGTGTTGCTATTTAAAAAATAATTGACAGTTTACAAAACGTAGAACGTTTACAAAACGTCTTTAACATAATCCTACTAGCCAAAGGTTCAAATACACCTACTTGTTCTTCATTATTTACATTTCTCAAAACTATGACAACTCAAATGGAAGTGTTGTTTTTTCTTTAACTCATATGACTTCTTGTTGACTTCTTTTCCTTCACATTTCACTAAAACCAACAAAATAAATCAACAAAAATCCAATAAACAAATAAAATTATTTTAGTAAAGAAATTCGTATAGAAATACAATTTATATTTAATTAAAATTCAAGTAAAACCATCAAAACTAAAAAAAGTAAATGTTCAGTCCTTTAACTGGTAGTGTGAGAATAGCAACAGCTGATGTCTCACTTTTTTTTTTCTTTTTTTATAAACAAGTGTAGGTTTACTTGGTAGAGACTACGATAAAGGGGAAGAGGTGTGACTGCAGCAACTCTTTTGAACTCAGTCTTCTGGGAAACCAATCAGGTTTCTAAAGTCACGCTGTGTTGTGGTGTACCTAACAGGACTGGAATGTACTGTACTTACACAGCTGGGGAGTGTGTGTTTCTGTGTGTGTGAGGGTTTGTCTGAGAATGTGTGATAGGGAGTTATTGTGTTTATATGAAGAGAATGTGCACGTGACAGCTGGTACATTGCCAGAATCAATATATCGTCACAATGGGTAAACAAAAGTCATTCATATCTTCAGACCTTGATAAAAATTTTAGCCTGTGTGTTAGTCAAAAAATCGAGAATTTAGCCCTCGACAGCCCTAACTTTTCTGGTCGTTCATTTTAAACATTAGTCGACTATTAGTCACACGTTTATTTATAATCCACATAAATCATAATAATGAGCCTTTAATTGCCTACATAGCCTAATAAGAAAAGCTTGCCACAGCACATCGGCAGATATAGAAAACTGTAAGGAGGCTGCATTAACATTTTAATAATTTATTGATAAACTAGTGCTTTCTTTGTTTTTGACTTAAGAGGTGAAGTCGGCGACACTGACTCGTCATCTCCGCAGCAGTGATTCGCCCATATGCGTGTTTCAATTGGATTACATCATCTGAGAATTAAATTAATTTGTTTATTTAAAAGTACACATTTCACTCCCTATATTTTTCATGTCTGTAAGGCAATTATACACGGAGTTTCGAAGTTTCGTGCTCAAGTTCACGGCATCCTGTTTGCCTTAATTATTTTACAAAAGCGCAACGTTTCGTTGTTATTGTGAGTGCACACAAATAAACGTAGAGTCTTCACAGATTCGAAATATATATTACTCTTATCTGTATGACCAAAAATGATGGAGTATTTTAAAAGCAAGCGACCACACTGGCTCCTCCATCTGTCACGAAGTGAGCATGCTACTATTCAGCTTCCACACTCTGCACAGACACTTGATTAGCGCACATTTTTCTAGGTTAACATTAGATTGAGCGGCTGTACTTACATATTTCAGATGAAAAGCCATATTTGTGGTCGATGAATGATAGGTGAGCATTTTGATGTACTATTTTACCACATAGAACGGCCGTTAAGGAACTGTCCGTCACGGACTGTGAGACTTTGCCACTTTCATTTTCTGCGACTAAGCGACTAATAAAATTACGGTCGACCAAGTCTCTTCTCATCGACTAATGGTCATTTTTTTATTTGTTTACTTCAATGAAAGAAATTTACTAGTTCTATAATTAATAGACCAAGTTTGGGTATATGAGTTTATCGTCATGAAAAATTCACAAAAAACGTTTTAAATTTTTATATGAAACATACATATATATTTCCAAACATTTTCTACTGTGAGAAAATCGAAACTGTAAATCCAAATAAGTTGTGTTCCAAATTTGAAGTTGGTATTAAAAAAAAATAGTAAAATAATTTCAGTAAGATTTTGTTTAGGGGCGCAGGATCAAACGTGATGAATTTCTTTTACTAATTGTTTCCATTGTGCCTTATGACCACAAGGTGACATTTTTTCAGGACCATTTAATTTTTTGAATCATATTCATGATTTTTTATTTATTTATCTATTTATTTGTGCATGTTCACATAGCAAGTGCCAAAGCCACTGGAATGGTTTTGTTCCATTCCAATAAAGTAAAAAGTCAAAAAATAACCAAAGAGCACCAGAGATTAAGTTGCTGTTTAGTAAACACTTTTCCACTGAATGCCACACTTACATAACTACAGTGGCCCATGCTTGTTCAAGCTCAAACTTGAGTTCTGCTTGCACGCAGTACCAAGTCATCCAATGTTGTTATAATACTCTTCATTTCATGTGCTTTCAACCTTATAAGACATATTACTGAGTTTTACAAGAAAACACAAATGCAAATGCTTTGAGGTCAGGCCCAGAAATTTAGTGAACAAAATGTCAAATTCGAAATGTTGAGTTTTGGTCGTACGGGAAAAACTGTTTCACCACAGAGAAATTAGGTGCTTCTGACAAAACAGGCACATTGCGTACCTAAAAGGTACCTAGGCTTTTTCTCCTTCCTGCTATACTGACGTTTACAGTAAAACGAGAGAAAAACATGCCTCTCTCACAACACATGTGAACTATGAGACTCCTAACCAGGAAACAGTTTCGTACCAGCCACATAAAGGCGTGCAACCAGCTGCTGCTGCACGCATGTGCAGAACCAACTCAACTTTCTGCATTTACCAGAATTCAGTTATAGTCTATTGTTTAGGTGCAAATTCTTTCAGTTCTGTTAATATGTGTTCGCTGCACCCTCACTGATAATATGTTGCATGAAAAAAGGAAAAAAAGAATCTGAATAGACAAGAATGAACATGAAACTATGAAACTCGCATGCATTTGCATTAGTCAAAGTCATCATAAACTTACCTCCGAGAGATCTTTAATATTAGATTTGAAATTTTAGATTTTGGTGTCCATAGGTTAAAAAAAAAGCCTACCTTCAATGATATTCTAGTAAATTTAATGAACTAAATGCTAGTGAATTTAATCAAGAATCACAAAGAAACAGCAAGGAACACAGAAACACATTTACTATTTATTTTTTATTTTTTGCAGTGCAGAAGTTTAACACTGAGTGTTAGTGGTGTGTTCAAAACTTTAACCCTGTGTGTGAGCAGTATTAAAAATGACTTTTTCTATTTTCGATTGCTGTGATAAAACACAAAAGCTCCTTTCATCGTTCTAATTAGGTAAATGTCACATTTCAGTTCTAAGCCAGCTGCCAGACTATTCCAGTGTACTCCATAATCAAATGTGAAATTCTCTAGTAGCCGATCAAGTGATCATGTGATTCCACAGAACTTCTTTGTAATTGTGCAACCCAGTGCGCTGCAGCAGTAGTGCGCTGTCACAAATAGCTCGCGTCTTCTCTTGCTCACTATTTTTTTTGCTTTCACATGCCATGTGCCAACCTTATTTTGTCTTCCCTGAGCTTAACGTTTGGCACCTTGACAAGGTTCTTTTCTTAAGAAATAAGGAAGTTGTAGATCTACAGTGAAACAAAGAAAATAAACAAATTAAGTAAAACCCCTGTTGCAAGAGAAGAAATAAAATATAATTAAAAAAAAACTATTTCACCACAGCTATCTGGAAGTATGACGTTATAATGATTCATTGACACCAGGTCAAAAATTTATAACGAATTTACCAAAAGCTACCCTGAAAATAAATAAGATGAATTATTTTTGTTATCAACTCTCAAGCCGACTTTACAACAGATGTCGTAACTTCCCAGAACACTTATCTCAGATGTCTATGAAAATAAAGCGACTCTAAAGATAACCGGTGCTTACGACATGAAAATATGTAGTAAAATGAAAGACGTCGATTTGGTTCAAAGGGACTGCCCCTTACAAGCACCTCATTGTCATTCTTCTCATTTGCAGCTGGCTGCACTTTTCCAGTATGACGAAAGGGAAATGATGTAATCTCTATGTAGGGAAGATGCTTTTGTGACAGGGTTTTTATCAACATTTCGAAAGGTTTGTGCTCTCTCTGTTTAAACGTAGTGGCTGCTTACTCCCCAAAAGTGTATAATTTAAAGCACGCTGTTGCAAACAGACTCAGACTCTGACACAAATCCTTGTTTGGTGTGTATCTGCGAAACACCACAGCCAGTGGATCTATAGCGTGAGTCAGGCAGTGTACGCCTCACTCCCACTCATACAAGTGCAATAGACACAAATGTAAACACTCCTACATATATAATGCTCATTGTGCTTATATGTCTTTTATGACTATACTTGAAGCATGTGAGGACAGGTTCCAGACTCACATAACAGTCTGAGCTCTCAATGACGCAATGAAATTGTGAGACTTTCTTTTTCATGTGTGTACAAGGTGACAAACGATTGAATGGTTCAATTGTTATAGTTACATAACAGGTCCCAATTTGCATCCTTTAGCACTATTCAATTCTATTTTGTAGTATAAATAGTTAAGTGTTTTCACACTTAAATAGCACCCAAATGATGTAATTAACTGAAATATCTTGGCAGTGCTGAGTAGATTACAGATTACATGATGAAAAATGGCTCTTAAGTAGCACGGGTGTACACGGTGTACTTGTAGCAATAGTCTATAATACACTGTATGGGTCAAAATTATCGATTTTTCTTTTATGCCAAAAATACAGTGGCCGAGAGAGCTCAACGTGCTGCAACTTAAGAAAACACATGCAAATAGAAAAAACGACAACAAATTAAGAAAACATCTTAATCAGTTTGACAACACAGGCGCAACGCAAACACAAATACTTAAACGCGCTGCAAATTCTCAAAACACAACCAAACACAGAAATGCGCTGCAAACACACAAACGCGCTGCAAATAGCACGGACCACAACGGAAATGTTTCATGGGGACCTCAAAAAGTGACGAACCCAGCTGGGACCTGATTATTTGTTCAGTGGCTTTTGGTCAAAATAGAGGTGTTGTCGGTGAACTAAAATATGTGTTTTTTGTTTATTTTAACATCCTGATCATACGATTCATTGGTCTTTTGGATATTATTAGACTAATCTGACAAATTACACACTTAACTGTGAAATGTTATTAACTTAATTGCAAATAAATATATAAATAAATAAATATATGCAAATAAATATAACGTTCAAAGTTCACGAAAAAATTCTGCAATGCTTTATTAATGGTTAAAATCAGGTCAAAATTCAGGTCCCAGCTGGGTTCATCACTTTTTGAGGTCCCCCTGAAACATTTACGCTGTGGTCTGTGCTATTTGCAGCGCGTTTGTGTGTTTGGTTGTGTTGTGAGAATTTGCAGTGCGTTTCCGTATTTGTGTTTGTGTCGCAAGGATTTGCAGCGCCTGTGTTGTCAAACTGATGAAGATGTTGACGCATTGCTAAGAACTTTTTTGGACAACTTTAAAGGCGCTTTTCTCAATATTTTGAATTTTCCGCCAAATTATCTCAGCCAAATATTGTCCTATTCTAACAAACCATACATCAGTGAAAAGCTTTTTTTTTTAATTCAGCTTTCATATTCTTTATAAAATTGACCCTTATGACTGGTTTTGTGGTCCAGGGTCACATATTACTTCATATTTCAAATATACAGTTTACCTTAAGAGAGTGTCTATTTACACTAAGTTTAAACAGCCTGCCTTGTTGGCAGAGGCTATTTACACTAACTGCGCCCACCAACATGCGGTTGGGCTAGACAACATTACAATAGACAGCTACCAAACAACAGCTTCTGTGGTGTATATCGTAAAGCGCATAGTGTAGTCTTTTTGACACAGTTGACACAAGTTCGAATCCGCCTTTTGCCGAACATATTCTTCTTCCTTTTAACATTTTATATAACATCGGAAAGGCATTTATATTCAATAAACATGAAGGAAATAATCGAAAAGTTGAAAACAAAGTATCAGGTGGGGTTAGAGGTAGGTGTAAGAAGGGTGTTATTGTCCCAAAAGGGTGGCATCCATTTAATAATTTTAATAAAAATGATCATTTACACTAAATACGTTATTATTGCATACTGTTTTATACTGTACAACAATACTGTGGTGCAGAAATTTGACACTATTTGCAACAAGTAGTATAAATAGCAAAACAAATACTGTTTTTCTTTTTGTTTAATTTAGTTTAGTCTTTGGCTTCAGCACAAAAATAAAATGAACATCATCACACAAGACAAGAAGTAACATAATCACCTCTACTCACACTCAGATCCCAGTATTTAAAATTCTAATGGCAGTTGGCACAAATGACATTTGATACACATTTATTCTTGTTTGAAGTTGCCTAAAGCATAGTGTAAATAGCATCTCTTATTATTTGCACTTAATGTAAATAGCATCTATCAAATGACATCTGTGCAAATAGCCGCTGCCTTATTTTAAGATGCCTGGCTGCCAAAAATGTTTGGGAATCGATGCATTACATGAACACATTAATAAACATGAAAATAACAATGACATTACACACAAAGTCTTCCAGGTTTGAAGTATTTTTGTCCAGATTCTGATTTGTCCAGTTACTGAATGTCACTGGATATGATGAAGACATAGTGTTTCACAGCTAAACATCACCAGTGTTTAGAAACTTGCATAATGATTTATTTCATAGATTATCCAATAGTTTGAGAGTTCAAATTCAGAAGCAGGGTTTGCACATTTATTTACATGACATTTGCAAATATAGTCTAAGATACATGTTATTTCAAGTAACACAAGTTACGTAATCAGATCATTTTTTTTAAAGTAAGTAGTAAAGTAATGCCTTACTTTTAATTTACAAGAAAACATCTTTTTCAAAAAAAGATAAAAAGAAAAAGTAAAAAGTTACTTTTTCAAAAAGTTTTCCCATTTATTGACTGACATGAGAGAAATTGAGAATGTGTGTGCAGTGTAAACATTATGCCGTAGTTCTATACTAACTGTGAAAATGCCACAGCTTACAACTTACAACTTACCCATCTCTCTATATTTAATCCCACTGTATTAACCAGTGGTTTTGCTGCTGACATAAAAAACGCAAACAAATTACTTTAGATAAACTAACATTTGTGCTTCATTTTTTTTTTTTATTTAAATTTTTTTAATTACTGAAGAGTGTTGAACTTTCTCTTCCTGTATGCTGTACAGATGTGAATACTTTTCCTTTAGCCTGAGGCTTATTCATTTCACTTTTGGTGTGAAAGGGCTTTTACATTTGGCAAAAATAGAACTTTTTATTTTAAGAACAAACAAACAAGCCCTGGCCAGATTTAAATAGTAACGCAAAATTAATGTAATGTATTACTTTCCATAAAAAGTAACTAAGCAACATAATTAGTTACTTTTTTATGGAGTAACGCAATATTGTAATGCGTTACCTTCAAAAGTAACTTTGCCCAAAACTGATAATGGCACACAGTATGATATTTAGAAAGGAATTAAAAAATTAAGAAAAGAAGAATTAGACTGAATCTATAAATTATAAATAAATTACTGCCATTGTATAAATACAGTAATCTTGTAATCCATAAAAAAGTAACTGTAATCTGTATTATGAGAATTTAATCATGTAATATACTGTAATTACAAGTACTTAATTATTGGAATCCGATTCTGTAATCCAGATGACATGTAATCAGTTACCACCCAGCACTAAATCTTGGATTCCTCATGCATTAAAATTATGTTTTATGGTGTTGCCTGTCCCACGGCGCTACAAGAAACAAATTTATATTCATATATGTGCATAACTACGGTTGCAGACACACAATTCAGTTTGTTCTCGAATGTTCATGGACCTGCTATGACCTTTCCACTTTATGTATAGCAGCCTATAGTCAAGTCAATTCAAGTCAAGTCACCTTTATTTATATAGTGCTTTACAGTGTTAAACAGGAAAATAATGTCGATACTGCAAGAGGACAATAGTAAAAACTTTTTAAGTTAAAGTCTGTTCATCATTGATTCGGTGATGTCATCGTCCAGCCCAGTTTAATTCAAATAGTGTCTGATGCAATAAAGTCTATAGTTTTGCCTGAAATTAAATGTTCCCAACTAAGCAAGCCTTAAAAGGCGACATTAGGGAATTTCTAGTGGCTGCCATAGGCTTCTCTGGGTCATCTTCAGGGCATTGCTTGCAGTCACAAGTTAAAATAGTCAAAAATAAAATAGATATGGCTCAAGTCCCTTCTTCAGTCTGTGGATTTTTTTCCAGGCTGGCTGGATTTTTTGTCTGCTGGCCAAAAATCTGAAGAATTATTTGATTTGGGATGAGTTACACGCCAAATTCCTTTAATTTACTGAATTAAGAGTACTGCATTCCCTACTAAGTAAACTAGTCTTTTTCAAAAAGGGCTGTGAAATGGGGCAAATGCTCTCATACAGGAACTTACTAATCTTGATTACTAACTATTACAGCTCTATGCATATCTGTCAGCATTGCTCAATATAAAGAGCCAAATGAGCATTGCAACATCTAGCAGCGCAACAAAGTTCACGGAAACACTGAAAGCTGATGACATCATTTGCAAACTGACCAGGCTTTTATTACACTTAATAAGGAACGATTTGCATAACTTATAACTGAGGAAAAACTATTATCACCTCAGACCAGGTAGATAAGCACGCTGCATTTCATTACTGGACATGTTTTATCAGTAAAAAAGTTTCCATGGAACTTGCAGATTTGGTCTGAGATTTTGTATACTTGATACAGCAAATTGTGTTGAAAACATCTCAACGGTGTTTTCCCTCAAAATGCCCTGTAAATGTCTTCCCTTTTTCAGATGAAATTCGCTGGGAATGAGGGTAAAAATACCAGACGGACCAGTCGGAAGGCCTGAGGTGCTTTAGTTCTTCTTTATAGTTCTGCTGTTTTGGTTTGAGGCAGAGATAAAGAGCTAGCAGGAATCCCCGACACTCCAGTGAAACTGCCACAATAGATTCCTTCCTCATCTGACAGAATACTTCTGTTTATAATATGAAAACTAATAATAGGTTCAGGCAGATGACCACATCAGCTGGTTTGGATGGAAGGTGTTTCACAGAAGTAATATAATAGTTATGTTCACAAAATCACAAATTCTCTTTAGCTTTCTCGTAGAAACATGCCGTGAAAGTGAATTACGTGTGAAGACAGGACAGAATTAGCAGTGAGGACATTCAGTACTTTATGAGAACGTTACGTAACAAGCAGACCACACCTCACACAACTGTTTTGTGTATTTACAAGGCTTTTGAATTCTTATCGTGAAAACACATTTGTTTATTGATTTAGAACACATTTATTAATCACATACTTATTTTACATTGTTAAATTGTTTAATGGACAATACAATTGTTTAATAATCTTGCTTTCTCTTTGAACTAAAATTATTTTTCTTTCACTATTTGTAGAACTTTTTTTTTTTTTTTTGCTTTAGGCGAATAATAATATTTTATTGTTATTAGTATTATTTACTCAGCTGGTGTTGTGGTGATTTTTAGTGGATATATGAAGCCAGCTTTCCTTAGGTTCACATTACGTATACATAATCACGTAAACCTTCAACAGAAATGTCCCGTTCACACAGCAGCTTACAGAAGCGTCTTGAATACTGTCTGCATGTGAACGTGCAACGGTAGTCAGTTCCTTACCAGTAACCATAGCGACAATGACCAATGGAATATCAAAGATGGCGACGTCCATAAAACGTCCTGTTCCGTTCACACAGCGCGAGTGTTCCGAGAATGCGGCTGTGCGTCCTGAAAATGTACGGGTGTGAGTTCGGTTATAGAATGCGGTCGTCACACCAGTAAATAAGCGTACTGTGTGAACGTAACCATATTAAGGACTCAAATACAGGACTGACAATTGTATTCTGCTGCTGTGTGAATGTGGCCACAGTACTTTTCTATCTATTATTGAAATCATGTGCTCTGTAAAAAAGTGTGTAGAGGCTACCACTTCATTGACATCTACTGCAATGCCATTTTAATGTTTTTTATACATTCCAAGGCTTTTTGGACCTCCTATATATCTGTTAGCATATGTCTTTATAATCACGCATTATTAGTTCTAAAACATAGGGATTTAATTAGATTTTAGTTAAACCATTATGGATAAACAGATGATTTTGTTTGGAGGGACAGGAGTTTCCATTTATTTTAGTTCCAGAGAAAATGTGCGCATGTGACACCACAATGAATGCCATTCATGAAATGAGAAGAAACAAAGAAAAGGTCAACATATTTCATAGCCTTTGTTTCATATTCAAAACAGGCAGGCAGGGCAGTTTCTGCTTACCGTAAAAACGCTTAAAGCAAAGCAAAGAGGTTAAAGCAGAAAGTGAAAAAGAAAAGATGAAAAAGAGCAAAAAGCTGATTCATAGTGATTCTAAAAGATCAAAGATTTATAGAATACCCTGTCTTATGTATGATAATTCAGCTGTCATGCTTCTCATGTAAAAGGTGTATAGTGTGAAAACTATTACATCATGTAATTTCTATTGACTCTATCAACATAGCTCATTAAAACATGGAATAATTAAACACCTTTTCCTAAAATATGCATTAATATTTAATTTTGCCCTATAGAAGGTTGTGCTTCAAATCCGACCTTATTAAAGTCAAACAAAACAGGTGAAAACTCATATACATATAAAACGGGATAGCATATGTGCTTTTAGCACACAATAGCTTCTTTGAGCAATTCCTCTCCATTGAACTACTCAAATGTCAATGGTTTGACTGTTTATAGTTTCTTCTGTATTTTTATGTTATTTTGTAAAGCTTCTTCACAGGCCTGTCTAAGACAAAACTCCCAGGCAGTAATGAAGAACGCGTCTCTTCTTGAACTTCCAAGAAACTGCTATGTGGAACACGTTACAACATGAATCACACTGGATCGCCATTTTTCTCTTTTTTCTATCTATGTGAATATTATTTTATTTTTTAACAGTGTGTTACGGAGTCTTAACTGTTTTTAGTGCTAAACTTTTTTTTTACTAAAATGTTCAAATTTTCTCTAAAATGCCTAATTATAGCTCTGACCCAGAGTTAGTCTCCAGACAGCGCAGAATGCCACAAAACAAAATAAAAAAGATCAAGTAAAAGAGACAGAGAGCAACACGCCTGCTCGTTTCAACTGGAAAAGACAAGCAATAACTTGGAACTACTCCCAGAGAGAGGGAGAGAGAGAGAGAGAGAGAGAAAATACACTGCAGCCATGGTGACCATTCCAGATTACAGCCAGAAACTCTGACGTCAACGGAAACCTCACAGCACAAAGATCAGTACAAACACAGCCTTTGGTGCATCCATGGAAACGAGCTGGCACCCTGCAAAAAATCTGATACTGTTGTACCGTCGCAGTTGTCATGGAGCCCACTTTAAAAGAGGAAACTTTAAAGAAGCATATTTCCCATGACATTATGTTTAAAAGCCTGGCAAGTTATAACTCTCTGACATTTGAGTGAAAGCTTTTATTCCTTGTAATCTTAAAAAGTTAACAGATTTACTTATTTCTATATCATTCCAATTTCTAAGGATAATTTCTGAAGAAGAAGAAAAAAGCATTGTAAACTCAGACCATAACCTAACCTGTGTGACATATTCCAGGTAATTCCCAAGTATGTATGGAAATAAGCTGTGACGATTCTTCAGAAATTCTCCGTTTGTTCCACGAAGGCTGGAAAACACTACGCAAATTTTAAAATCTGAATAGATGATAAAACACTGGACAAAATAGACTTGCCGACTCTGTAAAGAAGAAAAACTGGCCATCATACACTAAAGCCCGGGTCATTTTGGCATGATCTGCTTGTAGGGTGTCGTGGAGTTTCGTTAACGACAATGGGTGTCAGGACGCAAGATTCAGTGACAGTGAGTGTCATAGTGGACAACAACCAAGGCGCTGTGCTTTTCACTGCACCCAAAATGTATGATTGCAGAAAAAAATATACATTTGTATTGAACATTTATGGAGCAACAGACTTTGTGTGAAAATAAATCATAAAAGTTGATTATTTTGTTTAAAAATCTTATAAATGTATGAGGTGGCTAGGAGGGCCTTTTACCCCACACACGGGGTAAAAGGCTCACCAGCACGGGGCAAAATGGAAAAAGTCAGCCATCTATTAATTATCATCGTTAATATTTGTGTCTTTGAGCCCCAGCAGCAGGGGTGCTTTTTACCCCAAATACAATACTTTTACATATTCTCTTGTTATTTAAAATCTGTTGCTTTAATTGTCTTAAACAAAACTGAAAATCATTAGAAAGTCCTTTGTCTCAAAATATATTCAACAATTTTAGCGATTCTCGTTTGCTACCTAAATCTACAACATTTTTAAAAACATCAAATATTAGAGTAAGCACAGAATCAACTTTGCGCTGCTGCCCGCGATCATGTCAAGGATCAGCCAAATTTGCACCTGCATTTTAAAAAGCTGATGTTTTGGAAAGGGGCCTTTAGCCCCATTGTATCCTATCTTTATTGCGTCCTCTACAGGAGAGACCGGATCTCAACACCGCCACCAATTTGGTGCACTTCTTCAGAGAAATAAAGATTTGTATAGATTTTATTTGATTTATAAAGTCTTTACTGTGCTGTAAATTATATTATTTTACGCAACGTAACATACAAAGACGAGATGTTAGTCAGCTGCTTCAGCAGCGGTTGTTTCACATGATGGAAACACCTTTTGCTTTGCATAACATACATGGATTTTATTCATTATAAAACTAAATGTAATTTAATTTGATGTTAAAATATGTTCTCTAATCTCAGTACTGTTTGTTTTCGGGCAGGTTATGGTCACGGCATCTTTCAGCTAAGAGTGAAATGCAAGGCGGCGCATCACCGGCTTAGATTTAAATGGTCGGGTAACGCGTAGTCTGAGATGCTTCTTGTTCATGACACGACAAGACGTACGAGTCAAAATTGCATAATCTCACACAGTGACTGTCATATCCGACAAAAAAAAAAAAAGTGTAGCCTGAACCAGGCCTAAACTACTCACACTACACTCTTAAAAATAATGGCATTTTCAGAGAAATGGCATAGAACAGCAGTTCTCAACTCCACGAGATCCACGAGATCCATTTTCCTGCAGAGTTTAGCTCCAACCTTGATCAAACGCACCTGCCTATAACTTTCTAGTGATCCTAAAGACCTTGATGAACTTGTTCAAGTGTGTTTGATTAGGGTTGGAGCTGAACTCTGCAGCAAAATGGATCTCACAGGCCAGAGTTGAGAACCCCTGCCGTAGAACCATTTTTGGTTCCCCAAAGAACAGCTGAAGGATTAATTCTTCAAAGAAACATTTTTTTGAACATTTCAATAACCTGAAGAACCTTCTTCCACCATACAGAACCAGTCTCTGCAATGGAAAGGTTCTGTGGATGTTAAAGGTTCTTCATGGAGCCACTGATGCCAGTAAAGAAGGTTTATTTTTAAGAGTGTACCAGACTTTTAAGTTCTTCCGAACACAACAAACTCATGCAGAAACATGTGCCTTGTTACTAGGAGACACATGGCTAATGAAAACAACACGTGTTCTGAAACAGCACAAAATATCATACTTGGTATCCTTAGACTGGAAGGAATTGGAGACAGTGACCATCATACACTTTGTGATTTTCCATGAAATCTGTCAATTCAAATCTGTCTCTTTCAGCAAATAGCATCAACTTCTCCAGAAACCGGGGCAAAAATCTAGGCAAAAGTTGTGTAATGCACTCCAGCCCTATATAAAACTTATCCTAAAGTGTCTGTCATGAAGAGGAATTTTTTTTTTTTTTTTTGAAAGCAAATCTCAACTCAGTCATGGCACAAAGCAGGGGAGCTAATTTTGCCTTATAGCTGGTCTACACATAAATACTATGTACTGAAGAAAGATCTGCATCTGTAATCAATACAAAAGACAAGATGTAAGATTTGTAAGACTTCCCAAAAGCACAGTAATAGCATTCTGCTAATATGTTCTCTTGTAACAGTGGAATGCTTTGAGCATTGGCCAATATTACAAAAGTGGGGAAGACGCTGGCTTGCGTGAAATGTGAAGATATTGTGTCACTGCAGTGTGATGTTGAACAATCAACAGTGGGGTAAAGGCAAAAAGAGACACTGTAAAAACAAAAAGTTGTACATTTTAACACTTGCAATTGATTATGTGTTATATTGTCTATGTTCTGCTATGAGCTGTGTGTAGCTGAAGTTATTGTGAACAGCATCCCTGATAATTGTTAACAGTTAGAATATAAGAAAAAGGTTGGAGATGGACATGAGAAAATAAACTGTGATTTGGCATAAACTTTGCTAACATTAGCCTACAGTTGACCTCAGGGAAAATAAATGCATACAAAAGCACTGTATTCATTCATCCATAAAAGTAATTACCTTAACTGAGGTTCACCGCGTTCCAGTTCCAGAAACATTCTTTATGCAAGTACATAAACACATTATGAATGGCATTCTGATATGAACTGCACTTTGAACGCAAATCACTCATGACATTTTGTTTGTGTATAGCTACAGTAGAAGGGTCTGGGTTTGTGCATTGTTTTGTGCATACAATGCATTTATACTAATAACTTGTTAAAAAGGAATTCCACACAGCATTTGTAACTGAAAAATTTCTTTCCTTTTTTAAGAGAAATTATTATTGCACATAAATTACCAGTAAATCAGATATCGGGTGTAACAATGTTTCCCAATGAGCAGAAGATGAATAGTTTGATGTCATTATTTGTTAATTTCTCAATCCAGTAATATGTAGAGAATTAAGCAACAAGGCTGTTACTGTGAAATGCAAGTTCCAGGTACCTCGGTTTCATAAATATGTACTCTAAGCTTCTCATAACACCCAACTTATCTCGCGGTTTAGTTTTTTCTTCTTCTTTTTCGTCTTCTTTTTTATTCAATGTACGAAAAAACTGACTGGCTCTAATTTGAAAGACCACAGGAAGTCCTGGCCCTTATGTTTAACTTTGTGGAATGCAGCATAATTGTAGTTACTAGAACAAGCCAGTGTTCTCATACATCAGCTGCTGTGTCAACAGCCGGGCACTTCCCCTTTCTCAGAAATTATGTACATGATGCATGCTAACTGGCCTTTTACGCCACAGAGGTGGGCATGTTCGCACGCTGACTTTCTCAGCCCTTTAAGTGCCTTTAAGAAGTTCCACTTTATCTGAACCCCAAAGGTCAGTTGTTTCTGATGCCTGATTATTAACTCTTATAGCTGTTCAGACCAATCCAGTCATGATTAAAAAGCACTTCACAACTAGTTTTGCTCACTTTTAATTCCAAAAGATCAGTATTGGGGGTTACACATTACAAGTAACGCAAGTTATGTAATCAGATTACTTTTTTCCAAGTAACTAGTAAAGTAACACATTACTTTAAATGTACAACAAAATATCTGAGTTACACTGATACTCCTGTCACCATGTTGAGAGAAATTGGGAGTGAGGTGCAGAGGTACTTTCTTTAGTCTAAGGCTTATTAATTTCACGTTTGGTGTGAACTTTTGAATTTGAATCCATAAGAAGTAACAAAGTAAAAGTTTAAAAGTAACTTTTCCTTTGGCACTGATAGCCTTGTGTTGTGCTATGGGCGTCCCAAGTTCTAATTCTTTGGTTTTTCAGCATTTTTGCGTATTTTAACTCTTTTCACACTGAGGACAGCTGAAGGACTCATATGCAGCTATTACAGAAGGTTCAAACACTCAGTGATGCTTCAGACGGAAACACGATGCATTAAGAGCCAGGGGGGTGAAAACTTTTGAATTTGAAGAACGGGGTAAATTTAAATTATTGTCTTCTGGGAAACATGTAAGATTCTTCTGTGGCTTCTGAAGGGCAGTACTAAATAAACACATCTTCATTCTGTTCAAAAGTTTTCACCCCTGGCTCTTAATGCATCTTCTTTGACCAGTGAGTGTTTGAACCCTCTGTAATAGTTGCATATAAGTCCCTCAGTTGTCCTCACTGTGAAAAGATGGATCTCAAATTCATACAGTCATTGTTCGAAGGGGTTCAAATACACAAAAATGATGAAAAACCAAAGAATCTATGAGTCCTAAAGGATTTTTCTGAAGAACAGAACACTCAAGAACAATTAGCACTAAACAAAAAACACAGCTGTGGATCATTCAGGTAACAACACTGTGTTAAGAATCAAGTGTATGTAAACTTTTGAAAAGAGTAAGTTTTATAAATTACAACTTATTTTCATCATATCTTATTCAGGTCAGTACTAAATAAAAAAAAAATAATAACATGCATTTTGTATGCTCCCTCTTATTTTGGTAAAATAGTTAACATTTTACAGATTCTACAAGGTGTATGTAAACTTTTGACCTCAACTGTATTTATTTATTTATTTATTGCTTCTCAAGTAAATGTATATTGGTTTAAGAATTTTTAGGTATTTACACTGGAATACAAGACAAAACTAAGGTTTTCTTTTCTTTTTTTTTTGTGGTCATTATTAGCTTTCTTTCTTTCTTTCTTTCTTGTATACGTATCTTCTCATTTAGATGAGCTAGATAAACAGTTACTGTCATCTTCAATATCTAATCAGAAATACAAAATGTTTTCCATCATTACTTGCATTATGGTAAAGACACAAACAACCACACAAACAATCATCTGGGTAAAATCTTTTCACACTCATCAGTGCTTTACAGTAACCAAACGTTTAAGATTTCCTCTCATGGAAATCCTGATCAGAGACATATCTTGAGTGGTCTTTCATGGTTTCACATTCTCTTTGACTCAATCTGTAGAACAAAAAAGACCCTCGACACACACTGTACTACAGACCGCACACACTCTTAGCCTTTATCACTTCCACTACTGCGGTCAGGTTTCTTTCCATTGTATGAGAACATCTGAGTGTGTGTATTTCCACGACTGAAGGTCTCTCAGTGGCATTATGAGACCCTGTAACATCCTGCCTGTTTTCCAGGAATCAAAAACAAGCCAGGCAACAGATGTTTACACATTTCTGCGGTTCAGAAGTTCAGCAGAGGAGAACGAGCTCAAATAGCCTTCAGATTTGTCAGGTGAGAACAAATGGCTGAGAAGCAATGATAAAGTACTTTAACCCCATAGCCTCTGGCTATTAGGAGGGCATGTGAGGACGAGGGGATTGAATGAAAGGGTAGGATATCTCAGAGGAAGACAGTCATAATGAGGTGAGAAAGTACAGCTGTTAGAGATACCCAGAGGAAAACTGTATTACTCAGAAGTTGCGCTTTCATTACTCAGTAGACTCATAACTCATGGAGTTCTTGCTTGTGTTTCATTTAGGGTATAATTTTGATGTTAAACTAGCTTCTCCTATAACAGATTCATTTTAGAGAGTGAGATGTTTCTTCAAAAAATCCCTAGAAAAACAAAAAAATAGACAAATCAATTGTTGGCATACAGTAAAGGTACAGAGCTGTAAGAATAACTAGGACTTCAAAAAAACAGGTCAAATATGCAAATCAAACTGACATTAAAAAATGAACGTGATGTTGATTTGATGTAAACTGAATGTCAAATAAATTGGCCTACATATACATTAAATCAATTTCAGTTACCACTAAAAGAAATTGGCATCCAAACTAAATTTAAAATGATGTTACAGCATCTCGATCAAGTCTTGACAAATATTTGACGTCAGACTGATATCAAGGTGCCCACTGAGAGGCGATAACCTGGTCCTTGATGAATGTGATAAGAAATGTTGGAGATCATACTGAAATCTGATCTGTCTAAGATGAGACAATGTGAGATTACTGGGGCCTTTTTTAGGAAAAACATCCAAAAACAGGAGGTATTCTTCTTGCGCTCTTTGTTCAATCCCACCACCTTTTATAGGAAAGAAAAAAGATACAAAGAGATGTTATTGTGATCAGTTCTGTGGGTAGTCTTACGTTGGCCATGAGTGAGTGAGCGTATGTGAAAGGTGTTGTAGCCACATTCTCTCGCTCTCTCTGCAATGATTCAAGGAAGTCTGAGAAATGTGACTCATTTGAGGTATCAGGAAACCCTTCCGATGATCACAATGCATCCTAACCTAAATGAATCAGAGACTGATGCCACGTTTCTTTTGTTCTCAATTCATTTGTTCCAGGTATATAAAAAAGTGCTCCTCCAGCCATTTAGATTCTACAATACATAAGTTATTTAATAAACACTTAGGCAGTCCTTTTGTACTTGCTAAATCTGATGTAGTTCTTTCTTACATTTTCTTTTAGCTTTTATATTATAGAAAAAAAGAGCTATGCTGGAGTTGGCCTGACAGCTTTACTAATAACTAACCCTCTTTTTCAATGTAAATCAAATGAAATTGCTCACTCGCTAAAAAGAGGATAAGGCAGATGTGTCAGCTTTAACATTACTTAGTCATGTGCCATATCTACTGAAGGAAGGAAAGTTTCATATTTACACAAGGTCTTTTGTCATTAGTTTACTGAGTAAAACATCAATGCCTACTGTAAATGGACATGAGTGAAGACATCCTGGCTACTCACCACTCTGACAGGAAATGACATACACAGAGGCTTGGGTGCTTACTGAACACTCATAAACTTACAGAGTCATCATCACTCCTGCAAAGACCCTGGGGCTCTTTTTGAGTAAACATGAGCTGGAACAAAGTGGTTTTGATCTATGTGGAGTGTCCCATTCCTTACTGTTAATGCAGCCAATCACATTGGCAGCAACTAATCCTTTTAGGCATGTAGATAGGGACAAAATGATCTACTGAAATTCAAACTGAGCATCAGAATGGGGAAGAAAGGTGATTTGAAAGACTTTGAACATGTCATGGATGTTGATGCCATTCGGGTTGGTCTGAGTATTTCAGGAACTGCTGAACTACTGGGATTTTCACACACAAACATCTCTAAGGTTTACAGAGAATGCTCAGAAGAGGGGTCAGGCGATGTATACCAAATTGGGTTTAGGGGCGTTTAGGAATCTGTATTCGGAAAGGCAAGTAAAACAAATAATGCATTCTACAGAGCCACTCAGGAGACATGGACAGACTTGCTAACGGCAGCCTGTTACATTACAGTACAAAAAATTTCACTTACCACATAAACAGAGTAAGGAGAGATGATAGTGATAGGATGATGGCGAATGATTTGCAGTTTCAACTGACAGACATCTAATCTTGTAAAATGTGTGGTAAGTACAGCTGCTCTGTACTATACGCAGAGTACGTGTGATCACAAATCTCGAAAGTGAAAGTAAAATGCAAGCATGCATTCAAAAGCAATTTCAATGGTTCAAAAGTTTTGTTAATGTAAAACATGTTGGAAGATTAAGCAATAGGCTGTCGAATCATTAAATGGTGAGCTGTTTCCTCTAAAAAGCTGTTTTTTCAGTGTAGTGAAGCTTCCCCTCCATTGACATCCATTATAAAATGGCCTCTGGTCTCCACATACTTAATTATCATTAGCCATTATGCTTTTTTGGCTAAAGGTTGCAGGCTTTCCTTCTAGTGGCTTTGTTTATTCCCTTTAGGGGTTCTGTTGTACGTGTACTTTCCTTTCCAAACATGGTATTCGGATGTGGCAGGGTGTGGGTGGAATCACAATGCCGGCTCAACATTGTAATGTCTGTCAGCAATCGATGACAGACAATGGCATTGTCTATCGGCCCAACCCTTGTGAGAAGAAGAGGAAATATAGTGGGGGGCAGTTCTGTTGACAAAAATGTCTTATTGATGTCAGAGGCCAGAGGAGAATGGCCAGGCTGGTTCGAGCTGATAGAAGGACAACAGTAACTCAAATATAACCGAGGTACACAGAAGAGTATCTCTGTACATAAAACATGTAAAACCCTGAAGCAGATGGCCTACTGTAGTGGAAGAGCACACTGGGTGCCACTCATGTCAGATAAGAATGGGAAACTAAGGTTAAAATTTGCATGGGGCCTCCAAAATTGGACAGTGGAAGATTGGAAGACGGTTGCCAGGTCTGATTAGTCTCAATTTCTGCTTCAACATTTAGGTAGGGTCAGAATTTGTCGCAACCAACATGAAAGCACAAATCTATCCTGCCTTGTATCAATGGTTCAGGCTGGTCGTGGTGGTATAATGGTAGGGGAGGATATTTTCATGCCATTCTTTGGATATGGTAGTTCCAACAGAGCATTGTTTAAATGCCACAGCCTACCTGAGTATTGCTGCGGAGCATGTCCATCATTTTTTGACCACAGTGTACCCATCTTGCTATGGCTACTTCAAGCAGGATATGGCAGCATGTCTCAAACTGGTTTCTTGAACATGACGATGAGTTCACTATACTCAAATAGACCTCATAGTCACCACATCTAAATCCAATAGAGCACCTTTGGGATGTAGTAGAATGGGAGATTCACATCATGGCAGCCAACAAATGCGCAGCATCTGCGTAATGCTGTCATGTCAATACAGACACAAAAAAGTGAATCTATGTCATGAAGAACTGAGAGAACTGAGGTGGTTCTGAAGGTCCAACCCAAGGTGTACCCAATAAAGTGACCAGTAAGTATATAGGTTTAATAAAAAATGTCCTAACAGAAAATTACTAGTACCTTTTCCATTTTTTTCCCATAGTATAGAACTGTTAATGATGTGGTGGAGTAATAACTTCTGCTAATTAAGTGGTCTCATTTACATGGAATGAAAGATACACAATATACTGCAGTGCACTCCAATTCAGGATGTTTAAACAAACACAGTGAAATGAAATGTCTTTTTCCATTGTGGTGCTGTGAAATCATGATTAGAATGTACATTACCTCATGGCACAGGACAGGACCTGATAATGTAGGTAAACACTGAAGCGAGCACACATTGGTGGATGATCACATTGCAATGTGTAGACAGGCAAAAGTTTCCCGACAAGCTATGAAAGTCATTTATTGCCATAGTATAATATGAGTAATATGCTAATATATTAAATAAAGTAGATAATATCACGTCACTAAAGGCGTTCCACCAACATGGAACAGGTCCAGGTGGTGTTAATTTTTGGGGGAAATCAACCTAAAAATGGCTTGTAGTTGTGTATAAGCTGTAATTAGACAAAGTATTTTGAATTTTAAAAATGACATGTCACCTTTAAAGAGTATTGAAGGGTTAACGCAAATCAATGACAGTTTTTTTTATTATTAGCAGTATGATTGTCAACACTCATGGTGTATATTCAGTGTAGTTTGTTATAATACATATGGTGTAATTTTAGAATTGTGTGTTTTGTAGAATTGTAGCACAGGAATATACACAACCCACTCATTGCAACAGTTTCACCCACGCTTTAGATGCACTTGTGGGTGTTGTACACAACCTCATTCTCAAAACAGCAATCTTCTAACATTCATATCTGACTCAGTTATAGTTAGTCAAACCACAGCTACCCCCCTTTACCTGGAAATGCTTTTAACACTTCTGCCATTGTGAGCTTCTGTGAAGACTTGTTCAAATAAAACCAAAGGCTTTCTCACAGATTGTACTGCCGGCCTGAAACTACAGCGGTGACTTCAAAGAAACATGTCTCTAACAAAATCAACTCTTAAACATACATGTATAATGTATGCAGTCAGGTGCACACAAGCTCCATTCAGAGGAATGGAGATAGGAATATATCCATTCATTCATGTTTTCATATCAACCCCTTTCCTGGAATCTGCTAGAGATAACTTGTTCCCATTCAAATAGGCTCTGCCTATCTGAAGATAAAGACACTTGGTTACAGTAAGCCATGGGTATTTAAATCAGTTTAATTCATGGATTTACTGTATGTAAAGAAAATTCTTTTTTGCACTTCTTCTTTTTTTTTTTGCATTTCTTTAGCTGTGATAGTAGAAAGCTGATACAAAGTAATAGGGTTTCTGCGTAACATTAAGTGATAATGTGCTGGATTCAAATAATCAGCCATGTCAATGCTAATGCTCAGCATGGCTGTAGCACATGTGCTAACAGCTAACCACATCTCTGACTTTAAATTTACACTTTTACTGTAATCAGGGGTGTCCAGTCCCACTCCTGGAGGGCCAATGCTTGCGTCCAAAATTGTATACTCTCTTGTGTAGGAACTTTTCTGAATAAGTAATTACTTTGCTGTTGGAAAAACAAACAAACAAACAAAAAAACAGCATATGCTGGTTAGGTACGTTTTAAAACATGGATGCTGGTTTAATATGGTCCTTAGCTGGTCATGAGTTGGTTTAAGCTGGTCCTTAGCTTATGAGCGTCCAGCGTATGATATGGGACGTAAGCTCCAGTGAGAATATGCTACTCTTTTGTGAGAATTAAGTTTTGTTTACAGGAGCAAAGGAAGCAAAGTCTCCTCTTGGCTTATATCAAAATCCTCCAAAATTTTTACAAATCCATGTTTTGTACTTCTAATTTGTGACCGGTGTTTTGTTTTGCTCTCTCCACTACTCTTCTGCGTTCGTCACTTCTCACCAGAGCTTATGCTACACTTACGTCCTATGTAAGCACAGTCACACATACAAAGAGGGATTGTTGTTTATAAAGTTGTAAATATGGATGTTTTTCTTACAAAAACTTATTGATTCACTTCAGGAGGCCTTTATTCACCCCCCGGAGTTGCATGGGACACTTTTTATGACGGATGAATGCATCTTATTATACACCTTTTGGATTATTGAAAAATAACACCCACTCAAGCTTGAAAAAGCCAGGATATATATATTTTTAATATAAATCCTATTGTATTCGTCTGAAAAAAGTCATACACACCTAGGTTGAGTAAATCATGGGGTAATTTTCATTTTTGAGTGAACTATCCCTTTAACTAGCGGTTGTATCATAAGCATGCATAAAACAGTATGCAATACAAAAGACTACATACAAGATGAGTAATAATATACACAATGACCTGGGAATATCATAGAAAGGTTTGTCTATGAATTAGAGTAGTAGCTCACTTCCAGAACAAAAAAATACTGATAATGAGATGTTCATGTCTTTATTTCTTTAGTCAAAATTATGTTTTTTGAGGAAAACATTTCAGGAATTATCTCCATATAGCGGGCTTCACTGGTGCCCGCGTGTTTGAACGTCCAAAATGCAGTTTAAATGCAGCTTCAAAGAGCTCTAAACAATCCCAGCTGAGGTATAAGGATCTTATCTAGCAAAACAATTGTTTTTTTTCTAAAAAAAAAAAAATATTAAAATGTTTATACGTTTTAACCTCAAATGCTCATCTTGTCTAGCTCTGCCATACTCATGCGTACTCTGTGTAATCCGGGTCAATACAATTAGGGTACGTAGAATAAACTCCCATCTCATTTTCTCCTCAAACTTTAAAATCATCCTACATCACTGCAGAAGTACCAACCCAGTGTTTACAAAGTAAACATGCAAAGTAGGTCAAACGCCCTTTACAAAAAAGGTAAAATAGTGATGTAGGACGATTTTGAAGTTGGAGAAGAAAACGAGATGGGAGTTTTTCGACATACCCTAACTGTATTGACCCGGATTACACAGAGTACGCATGTGCATAGCAGAGCTAGACAAGACAAGCATTTGAGGTTAAAAAGTATATAAATTTTTATATATATATTTTTTTTTTTTAGAAAAATGACTGATCATGTCACTAGATAAGACCCTTCTTCCTCTGCTGGGATCATGTAGAGCCCTTTGAAGCTGCATTGAAACTGCATTTTGGACATTCAAATTCATGGGAATCATAGGAGTCCACCATACGGAGATAATTCCTGAAATATTTTTCTTAAAAAACATAATTTCTTTAGAACTGAAGAAAGACAGGCATGAACATCTTGGATGACAGTGGGGTGAGTACACTATCTGTAAATTTTGTTCTGGAAGTGAACACCTTTAATGAAAGGAGTCCTTTCTATAGGCAGTATGTGTCTGTTTCAGAGGGAATAAGTAAGATGGAAACTGAGTTGTTTACAAGTTTATCTGGTTACTGTGAGAACCAGCCAATGTCCCACAGAATGTAACTCCAACCTGCTCCAACACACTTGCCTGGAAGTTTCTAGTGAATTAAGTAATCTACCTTGATTAGCTGGTTCAGGTGTGTTTAATTAGTGTGAAAACTGAAGCCTAGTGGCCCTGCATGAACAGGTTTAGACACCCCTGACTGAAATCTACTGCCTTCCAGGCTTGCGCTTTATTCCAATAGTCCTCTTTAGACATTCTGTATGTAACTTTGCAACTACATGCCACTCTCTTTAGAGCAAGGGTGGGGAACGTTAATCCTGGAGGGCCGGTGTTCCTGCAGAGTTTAGCTCCAACACTAATCAAACACTCCTGAACAAGCTAATCAAGGTCTTCAGGATACAGTTTTTTTTTCAGGGTTGGAGCTAAACCAGCCCTCTGGGATCAGCGTTCCCACCCCTGCTTTAGAGTATTAGTAGACTGTTAGGGTTAGAGTTAGTTGACATACACTAGAAACTTACAATCAGTAGAATGTGTGTTGGGGGACCATCAAAATAAAGTATTAGCAAATATCTATTAAAAGTCTATTAATACTCTAATGCTACCCTGTAATGGTTTTACTGGTTGCAATGGGAATTGTATTGGTTTTGATGGAAACTGTAATGGACCCTGTTGATCTCTACCGGTAATTGACCCTTTGCAAACAGCTTGATTGACAGGCGATCTGACCAATCATAATGCAGAATCCCTCATTTGAAAGCTGAAACATTGTTTCATACCAGAAGTAACCTGCTCTGTCTTGTCTGTCGGCGTGTTGTCAGTTTCCTCTCTTTTTTTCACTGTGTGAGAATGTGTAGTGTGAGAGCGGCACTGTTTTTCTGACATAGCAACAGTAAGTAAGGAGGGCGGGGTTTTGCAAAGACTCAATTGGTCACCTTCTATTGGTGGCTTGTTAAAACCACTAAATCCTAATGGAACATGTCCCAAAACACACTACAGGAAACCATTTTAAATGGTTTTAATGGTTTTAGAGTTGATGGTTTTAATGTTCCCAGTGGAATTTGTAGTGGAAACCATTTTTTTTCAGCAGGGTAGTTGACATGCAGTTGCAAAGTTACTTAATTATAGGTAGCAGAATGTCTAAAGTAGACTATTAAAATAAAGTATTACTGTGCTGTAATACTAAACGTTTTGGTAATATTGTATCAAGTTTTCCACACTTCTGGTTCCGTTACATTAGAATGTTTTTCAGACTGTCTCCAGGTTTCCAGTTACTTCTTTCCCACACTGCTGTAGCTGTTCCCGAGAACTGCACTATGGTAAGTAGTATGTAAACACTTCAACGGCAACAGCTACCACTCTATCTAAAATATATGATCAAATAAAAATGTAATGACATTAAAAGTTAATTTAAATGGTTAACAAAACTCAGTACTCCAGATGCCTAAAGCCAACTGGCAAGTAACAAAGAAGTCACATTTAAAGAATGTGTGAAACAGTCACACACCGACCAAAAACATTCATAGCTGCTGGCAGTTTAACTTTACAACTGCAGTTGAGTAATCGCAATATAAAAACAGACACAGTTCTAAAGCCAACAGCCACATGACAGGAGTCTAGTTCAGTGTGCTTTGCAGCTGCTAGACAAACATGATGTTTCCACTAGATTTAGTGTAACTGTATTTCACTGAACTTTAGTTTTAGTGCAAATGTTATACATTATAATTGTACTGTAGTAAGATTATGCAAAGGTAGTTAGACTGCACTGAGCTGCAGCTCCCTTACCAAAAAGTAGTATACTTCAAGTTTATTTTATTAAGTATACTTAAGTAAAGTTCAAGTATATTTTGAAGTATACTTTATGTAGTAAGTACACAAATATCAGTGTACTAGTAGTATACTTGTGAGTGTACTATTTCAGTACTTTTAGGGACTAAATTGGCCCACTTTCTAGTATATAAAAGTATATTATAAGTATAAACTGTAGTAGAGTACACAACTAATGTGCATCTAAGTTTTTAGTTTGTACTGCAACTATACTAAAAGTGACCTTACAGGTATACTGATAGTTTACTAATTAAATACTTGTAGCATTTTTAATACACTTTGAAGTATAGTCTCAGTAAACAAGTTTAGTAGTTTCATACTGCAAGTAGACTCGTAAGTTTTCTTTAAGTGAACTTAATACTTTAAGTATACTACTGTGTCCCTATTTAGGCATTCATTTGTATATATTTTGTTATATTAATACCTGAACATACAAAACATCAAAAGAAAGAACAGAGTATCTGCTTGTAAACAAAAACATTTTATTCTAGCTTCATGGATTCTTTTTATAAACATCTTAATGTGGGTAAGTTTCATAAATTGAAAAAAAAATAAAAAATAAATGAACATTTTAAACAAAAAGCTGAAAAAAGACTATGAATTGGATTCAGAATGATAATCAAAACGTAGATGGAGTCGATCAACACAAAGCTTAATGTATTACCTTTTCATCCGTCAACATTTTATTCCATAATGTTACACAGTTTTGATGCTGTTTTATGTCTGATGATAATGTTAGATTACATGTGGAAACATCTGTTGTTTCGTTTTGTTTTTTTTGTTTGTTTTTTTTGACTTCTGTTTTGGAAGTTTTGTACATAAGATCTGTAATAGTGCCCACTACCCTATAACAATGAAAACATGGATTCTAGGAGCACCAGTATAGCTCAAATACATTTAGACTTTTTCTAAGTATAAGTCAAGTATACTTAAAGGAGAAGTCCACTTCCGTAACAAAAATTTACAGATAATGTACTCACCCCCTTGTCATCCAAGATATGTCTTTTTTTCTTCAGCCGTAAAGAAATTATGTTTTTTGAGTTAAACATTTCAGGATTTTCTCCATATAATGGACTGCTATGGTGCCCCGATTTTGAACTTCCAAACTGCAGTTTAAATGCGGCTTCAAACAATCCCAAATGCAGCTGTAAACGATCCCAGCCGAGGAAGAAGGGTCTTAAAAAAATACAGTTTATATATTTTTTAATCTCAAACGTTTGTCTTGTCTTGTTCTCCCTGAACTCTGTGTATTCTGGATCAAAACAGGGTATGTCTGAAAATTCCAATCGTATTTTCTCCCTCCCTGAACATGCAAAGAAGATCAAACACCCTCAACAAGTTGAGGGAGAACATGAGATTGGAATTTTTTGACATACCCTAACTGTCATGAACTGGAAAAAAAAAAAAAACAGTTCAGGCAGAGTGAAAACATAATTTCTTTATGGCTGAAGAAAGAAAGACATGAACATCTTGGATGACAAGGGGTGAGTACATTATCTGTAAATTGTTGTTCTGGAAGTGGACTTCTCCTTAAATATCATTTATGTATATTTCTGAGAAGTACATAACACATTTCTGAGAAGTACATAAAAAGTAGACTGAAAGTGTACTTTCCTATTTTTAGTTTAAAAGAAGTATACTAATAACACACTTGGATAAACTTTTTTTTTTTTTCATAAGGGTTGTATTGCCGTTACATTACAGATGACAGATTTACTGAATACACTGGAGTAATCATACTGTATTCACCTGGGCCTTTTTAACCATTAGTTATTATAATTCTTCCACTGAAATTCCCGTTGGCACTGATGTGTGATTCTTCCTAAGTGGAGGGAGAAGCCTTTGAACAAATGTGTAAACACGACACAATCGCACGTTGGAATACAAAAACCCTGCCCTTCATTTAATGTCATGGTATGTCAGCGTTGACAGAGCTGTTTGCGTAGCTGTCACACACTCTTCTCACCGTGAAGAACATTGTCTGCTGTCGTGCTTTAGATTGTGTGCTTACATCAGTGGTTTTCAATTTGGTTTTGCTTCAGGAACCAGACTTTACATCATGTTGTGACCCAACAGCGTACTATAACTGTAAACAATATGCAAAATCACGGCATGGTGTAAATGTGCATGAAACATGTTCCATCTGCTCCGGTATGCGTGCGGATGAAATAGTCTGCAAATGTATCAGACCATATGTAAACAGGCAGGAAAATGTTTGAAAGTGGACTACATCCAGATTAATAACATGCTGTTGAGGAAGGCAGAAAAATGGAGACAGATTCCTGCAGTTCCCTGAAGAACCTTGACAGGCGATGAACCGAGGATATAGATTTGCTATTTCAGGCTTTACGAGAAAGCCAAGCCCTCTTTGCTGTCATGACGACCAGATGTTGTGTGATGCAAAGGCGTAGGTTCATTGGTTGCTGGGAAAAGAATAACTAACTGAATTCTACACAGTATGCACTTCATGGTGTGAATAAACCATTAGTTGATGATTCATTTAGCATTTTTTCAGTTAGTTTAAACTATTATTGTTATTTGACTGATTGCTGACAAACTAAAATACATCACTGCACCGCACACTAAACTGCTTTATACTTGTTTAGTGAGTGTGAAAGGCCTTATCGAGCGTGTGTGAGATCTTCCAGGTCTGAATGTTTCTCTTATACCCGGGTGCATCCGGTAAATGCCTTCCTTACGCTCATACATCTGACTGACATGAAGGAACTCAGTTCAACAGTACAGCATCTGAATGCCATTCTGTTGTTACATAAGAGTCCGGTAAATTATCAAACAGCCATGTTAACAATGACGCCAAAAATATTCCTGCCATTCCTGTTCGCTAACAGTTAATCAACACATTCAAAGTTAGCCATCTCCATCATTTCCCGAAAAAGAGACTCATCCCTATCCATTTAGTTTACACAGTTTTAGCCTAAACAAACTTGCAAACTTAATGTGAGGCATATTTGTCAGTCATACATGCTTGAAACAGGTAAGATTTCTACACTCAAAAAAGCCGTTGCATGAATTAATTTTAACTCTTTGCATCTATTTGATTTTATTTAAATAAACATTTATAAAATGCATTTTTTCCAAATTGCTCATCAGCATGAAAACAATTACATTTATTCAGTTAAAAAGAGGTTAAAATGTGTAAAAAGCAAGGTGCACTTCATTAAAATTAATTGTTAAAATTTTATTTATTGATGATAAATATATAAACCTGGTTATTGTGTATTTAAAAATTTAGTTTATTAGCACGGTTATAGAAACTGTACCTGTTTCTTGCCAGTTTTTAAGATTATTTTAAGTAATCTAAACAAATGGAAATGTATAATTTTATATAATTTTATATTTATATTTTATATTATATAAAATTCTATTCAAATGCATAAATCTTAAATTTAGATTTTATTCCTTTTTTTGTAATAATTTAGTATTAATTTCTTAAAAAAACGTTTTTTCTTAAAAAATACTTAAAGAGGTAATGGATTTTTGCAAAATATATTTTTAGCAGTTTGCAATGTAGCTATCCTTCAATGTAAATAGTGTGCAAAGTTGTTAATCAAAAAAGAGCATGAAAAATAATATTTTCTCTCAAAAGAAAGAGTCGTGTATATAATGTGTCGTCATATTTTAGAATGATCTGCCTATATTAAAGGGGTCATCGGATGCAAGTTCACTTTTACATGTAGTTTGAACATTAATGTGTGTTGGGAGTGTATGTACACATCTACCCTATAATGAAAAAAATCCATGCAGTGGTTTTTAATTAATCTGTAATAATAATATCCCCTTTTTCGAGCCATTCTCAGATGCCTGTCGGTGTGGCGTCACACCAACAGAGACTGCTCCCACCATAGTTGATTGACATGAGCGTCTTACCTCTGACCCGCCTTACAACAGTCTGACCTCCATTGTTTCGATGCCAGAGCAGGGATGTAAGTTAGACAAGAATGTCTCCGATTGAGCGATTGAGGTGTTGTGTTGCTGGATGTAATAATGAATATAATGGCCATCATTTACTCCCGACATCTGAGCCGCTGAAGATGCAGTGGATTATGTTTGTTTGTGAAGGGAATGCGCCTCCCAATTTATATATATCCGTCTATGTTCGTGCGAATCATTCACGATCCAGCTTCACTTACAGCAGAAGTGAGTATAAGGTTTTTTTTTTTTATGAATCTTTGCGATCGCCTTTCCTAATGACATGCTAGTTAGCAAATTTAGCGGCTAAGCACAGCTAAATGCGGCTAAATTAAACAGGCTTGTCACTCCACGGAGAGAAGAGAGGGGCGGGGTGAGCAGAGCTCATTTGCATTTAAACCAGCCTCAACCAGAACAGAATGATTTTTGCAGAGCTGATTTTCGCAAGGCAAAAAGGCTGTTGTTTTACACAACCATTGAGAATTTTTAACCAAAGTATATTATAAACTTTTCATTAAGAATCATAGCAACTTATGGAAAATGGGCATCCGATGACCCCTTTAGAAAAATCGTGTTCAGAGGTGTAAATTACACTTTTTTGACAGGGTTCCCCTTCTAAATTCACATGCCAGGAGCTAAATATGATGTTATAGGGGTTGCTTGAACTGCAGACAACAAAAACAACCACGGACCTGGCAAGACAGATGGTAGTGCTTGCTAAGTTGTTCAAATCCTCCTCTCTGTGCCAATCACAACAGGCTTGGCCAGCTGACCAATCAGAGCAGATTAGACCTATAGATGGGAGGGGTTTACTGAACTGATCAAATGAATCGTTTCAAAATCATTAAGCGGTTTTCATTACAGATTTGCGCAAAACTTTGGCGATATTTTCTAAATGTTGATAAAAAAAGTACTGCGAAATTTCCATTAACCAATGTTATGTGACTAAAACATTTTTTTTTTTCCTCCTGATAAGTCATGGCAACGAATTTTGGCTGTTTTGGTTGAATGGTATAAACACAACCATTGACTGAGCAGCCCCACATTGGAGCCGTAACACGCCACAGACATGTGCAGTGTAAATGGTCTAAGCATTTATGACAGGGAAAGCCACTTATACTTGAGACATATGAAGCCACATATGAAGTGTTTCTTGGAAGTTGAAGAATGATCATATGACTTTTTACATACGCCATGTGATCTATAAATGCGAGAAAAAAACAAAAAAACAATTCCATTGCGGTTTTGTGAAATATTCCTTTTTCGAATTGGCTGAAAAACCACCTCATAAAAACATTTTTTGCAATATAAGGGAGTTTTTGTGCAATTGACGCATTTCCATTAGGCGTATTTTCAAATCGCAATTTCAGTTTGCACAGTTTGGAGGGTAATGGAAACGCAGCTATTGAGAAATGACTGAGAAGTGTATATTCTGAGAAAATTACAATGTTTTCTGACCTTAGATGCATTTAAACCTGCTGTAGGGGATGATAACACAATATTAGGACACTTTAAAAATACCATATGACCTGGTATAAAAAAAAAAAAAGTAATTTAAAAAAGCTTTTTTAATGAAACTGTATTTTAGACAACGTTCCGCTTTCAAAAGAATCGCCTACTGTAGTCCTGGGAGAATTACCCTGCAGCCTGTGCCAGTTTTCATTTGTTTTGAATTGATTCATAATTCATTTCTGTGCTTTTCAGTTGAGGCGACTACCCCTGTTGCATTGATTCATGGGACATGAGAACTCCTACTGGCCTTCAGCACCAAACAAGAGGAACTGATGTGAGCTGACTGAATGCTGGGAACACACACTGAGAAATTTAGAGCTCTTTGTCAGGGGCTGTTTGGGAAACTCACGTCTCTCCAGTGTGCGGTAATGCCTCCTGCTCTGAAAAGAATAGTTCATTCAAAGCACAAAAAGAGCTGTGTAAAAAGAGTACAGATTTAAAATTGCATGAGGTTGAGCAAATGATAACAGAATTCTCATTTCTGCGTAAACTGTTCTTCTACACCCAAGACAACCGCTGAGGAAGCTATTTTTTAAATACTGTTACATAAAATGGATCTAAACACACACACACAAATGAAATGACAAAGCTGCAAGCTTCTGTAAAATATAGATGCATTATGCATAATTAACAGTCTTTATTGCGATCATTCCATATTTGAATCCAGCCAAAAGCGCCATAAAGCGTTTTATGGTGAATTGAGTTCCATTTAATTTACCTTACATAAGATGGAAGTCAAGGCCGACTGTGAGAACAGTCTTCTCTCGAATTTAGTGTTTGTGGCATGATTAAACACTTCTAAGCTAATGTAAATATAACAGATAGTGCTCTGAAGAACAATTACACACTTTTAAATGATGACTTATGGCTTTTCTAGAACCACAAATAAGCACACACACACACACACATGAATACATTGTCACCCAAGACAAAGGTATCTGTTCTTCTGTCACTTCTGAAACCTGCATTACCAGAAATCTGCCAGTATCCTCTTTTAATTCCCACCATGAATGCATTACTATACAAATGTTCTTTGTACAGATAGTTATGTATAAATAGGCTCTCAGCTGTTTGTCTTTAGGAGGAATGTGACACCTGGAAAAAGGCATCTGTTAGCGTTCCCATTCATCTCAATGGCAGTTGATTGGCTGGCATACACTTCCTTGGAATGCTGTCGTCTTTGCTGATGGGTTCTCATCCAGAAACATTTATTTAAGCCGGTTACATGAGTTGTAAATGTGACTAGTCACTCTAGGGCCACTGGAGATTGACGTCATGACAGTGCTGACTGACGCAGTGAATGATAAGTTAATGTTTAATCTGAAAACCTTCAGTAGTAACTATCAACATCAAAGACAGCAGACAGCAACTATGCAAATGTTATCATACATATGAGTCAATTATGGTGTAACCCTTTCACATGGAGGTGTATTGACTGTGACCGCAGAAATATACCAGAGTAAAATCGAACCATTCACTACATTCCTCATGCAACCTTTCTTTATCAAGAGCTAGCAAGATCCTAACAATGAGCTCATTCTTGGCACTAACTAATCAGGGTTAAACCTTTAACAAAAGGAAAACAACTCTGTGTTCAGGCCTGGGATGCATCATGGATGAGGTAAGCTGAATGTTTCCAAAAGGAAAGACGAGGTGAGGTTTAGATGGTAAATGCCACAGATCCAACCCAAAGGTCAAATAGGAAACACATTTTCACATATGTATAAAACGTTTTGTGAACATTTATGAATTAAAAGACACTGGCACAGCTTCCTTTCCAATGCTGAAACAGGAAGCTGGGGTGAGGTAAATCCTATGGCTCATCCCTTTTGTAAATAGTGATAGTCAGTATAGGAATGAATGCTAAAGTCCGGAAATGAGTTAGCATTTTAGTATTTCCGGTTCCATTGACCCAGAATCAATGGAGTTTTTTTGCCAGAAATAAGGTCTGTGGCTATTACAGGCTCAAGATATTGCCATGTTTTATTCCACATCAGTAATACCACTTTGGCTGCATTTACACTGATGCAAAAAAACAAACAAAAAAAAAAACGCTCACATCTGGTACAGATCAAAATTTGTTGCATACATATTAACACAAAAAATCCGCACAATATCTGAATTTTTCCACATCTGATCTGGGCCACTTCTAAATGTGGATTTTAATTGGATACATATCTGATATCTGGACATCCGACCTACGTCTAAACACACAAATCCGATTCCCCTAATGCGAGAGGGACACGTTTGCAAGCTTTACATTTGCTTGCACGTTCTCTCTCATTAACTAACCCTTTGCAAACAGTTTGATTGACAGGTGATCTAACCAATCATAACGCTGAATCTGCCATTTTGCCCAGCAAACAAATCAGACAGAGAGTAGATTAACTTCGGTGGACTTAAACTTGAAAAATGGTGTAAAAACATCTTTTCGCGTTTGCAATAAATAAGTTCCGATATTCTTTCATGTTTATTTTGTGCTTTAAAGGAACACTCTTTTTACGCAGCCATAAACTTTGCCAGATGCAACTCTGCATCTACACAAACTTAGTGCCGGTCACTTTTAGGTGCTGGTAATATCATTGCACCTGCTGCACCCATGGTGCGGCAGCAAAGTTCCTTGATTATTACGCCGGAATGAGAGTATAGTTCCTAGCCATATCAGCCTAGAAAATCACAACTTTTCATTTTCTGGCAGTCTTAGTACACAATGTAACTACAGAAGAGAGAAGTTTTAAATAGGAAAAATATCATTATATATTATATAAATATCATTATATATGGTCATTTTTGAGCAAGATGCTATCGGTCTAATCAGATTTAATGATCTATGCTAAGCTATGCTAAAAGTGCTACCGCCAGACCCGGAGATCAGCTGAAATGATTTAAAAATGGTAAAACTCAACTGTTTAACTGAGGGGAGTTGGACAATGAGCCTATTTTCAAAAAAAGTGGAGTGTTCCTTTAAGTAAATAAGAAAAGACGATCAGTCGATTGATATTATAAGGCAATACAGATCTGTCACGACACATTAAAGAGCCACAAAATGGTATTTATTGTTTGAATTTCTTTTCTCAACATTTTAAAGCTGAGACCTTGTTTCATACCAGAAATAACCTGGTCTGTTGGCGTGTTGTCATTTTACCAGATGTATTTTTCACTGCGTGAGAAAATGTGTACTGTGAGACATATCCACTCGACATTAATTATATAAATAGCATTAATTATTTTAATTGCACGCCCATTCAGTAAGCGATCACCGACAATCGTTTTAGGGTGGGAATTAACACAGAAATCAGATACCAGTTGTCTAAAGTGAATGTAAACAGGCGGGCCAAAAAGAAATCAGATATGGTCAAAAGATTGGTGGATTTGTGTATTAAGACTTGCAGTGTAAATGCAGCCTTACTTTTACTTTTCGTGAAAAAGAACTACATTAAATGTCATCACACCTATTGTAGCCATTTATGAAAGTGTTTTATTTTATTTGTGTTTAAATATTATTTATTTGTGTTTTGTTTAGTTCAGTTTGTTAAGAAAGAAATTTGTAAGCATCATAAGGGCGTGGAAAATTGGACGGCAGTAGGCCGGAAGAAAGGGAGTGGGACAGATATAATTTTTTGACCACTTCAAATGTTCTGTTTTTCCGTAAAATTCCTTCTTTTTCATTTGTTATAATTTGTATCTTAACTTTAACATAATTCTGTTGCTGAGTTATTTATCGAATAAAAATCCAAAACAAACATATCTTGGAATGAAATGCATTCAGAACAAAGCCCGCTGCCATGCTTCCGCGGCCGAGACAAAAGGCCAAGACAACACCCTCACTGCATTTGTATTTGTGCCATTACAAACTCTTCTAACAAATGCTTCAGCTTGTAGATTTTAAATAAAGACTTGAAAGCGTAGTGATGCTGATGCTGAAGTCATGTGACTGCAGTGTACTTTTATAGCCTGTGTTTAGCTTTTTTTGTTCAGGCAACTGTATTTAGGCTTCAAAAGTTAATTTGTGAAGATAGACCTTATTTTCAGCAATAAATTTAAAGCCAGTGAAAAAAAAAAAATCCTTCTTGCTTTTTGCTTTGTGATGCCAACCAGCCTTTAGTGTCCACACACGACAGCTTGTACCACAGACAAAACAAATGAAGACACTTCCTTAATAGATAAGTCACGGCTGGAAAAAGAGATAAAGTAAATAAAAGAAATACAAGCTTAATCAAAAACACACTTAGTCTGTGGCAGGTTGTGGAGGGTGGAAGGACATTCTTATTACAAACAGCATTTTATTCAACTACAATTTGTACAGCCTAATATGTGTCATTAAAAGTTTTGTTGAGAAAAAGTGTATAATATGAATATTTGTTAAACGTTTATTTAGTCAAATCTTAGGAAAGCTATTTGTAAAGCTCACAGGTCTGGCTTATGGCCTCATTTGTGTCCAGCTGCTTTAGCTGTACAAAACAGCTTGTTTCGCTGCTTGATATTGCAAATTGGTGTGTCTTACCATGTTATTTGAATGTATCATAATTTTGAACACACTACCTATGTTTCTATCACCCTGTTTTTATGTGCATTTTAAATTATTGCATCAGAAATTATTGATGGAAACACCAAAAAACACTCTGAATTGTGCGAAAAAGGGTTAATGCAAATAATGGGAGACGGAAACGCATTTTACAAATAAATTCCTCCACACGCAGCAAAATGGCTTTGCGCTACAACTTGACCAACCAATGGACCTTTTCATTATTCTTCTCATTATTTCCCTATAGCGGATAATGAACCCATAGCAGAAGTCTCACCAATAGGCTTACTTCTATGTTAAAGAAAAAGGTCGATATATAGCTATCCATTAGCATTAGCTTTGTTAGCGCAGGATCCCCTAGCCACATGTGCAAACAACAAAGAAATTTTTAATTTTAAGTGTCTTACAAAAGTTGTAAGTCACTGATAAATCATCTGTTATCATATGAGGGTTTGTACAGTATATTGAATTATCATAAAATGGCCATCAAAGTAGCAGTAATCATCATTACAATAATCATTTATTCACCAAAACTTGTTAAGTAAGCAGAACATACTGTTGCAGATCATTAGGCTCAGCTTTTTTCATTCATGTAGAAACTACTGACATTTAATAGTCATCACAATGTCCTCACAGCTTTATGAGTCTGATGTGATCATGGTAACTTTTGACATTTGATTGTGCGTTCATCACCCAGTCATCACATTAGTTTGCTTTTAGACTTTATAAGCCGAGTCAGCAAAAGAAACTCATTGGAAGGAACTTCCAGTGTTCCAAGAACCTTCCAAGATTATTTTCTGTGATCCAGTTGAGCACTGCAACAGTGTGGTGGAAAGTGATATTTTTTTAAATAACAACCTAACACGACTGCCCTGCTCTGGCTACCTCTGCATTTGTTTAAAAATGAACTCAAAGATGAAAACCAGCAGATGTTCAGGACAGTGAATGGACCACACATGGATTTTTGCTATATATCTTTCACCTTCCATGGACACTATAACTATAATACGTTTTAAAGCTTGGGGATGTCTTACTGAAGACTGTGAATCAGCTGACGAGCATTTGCATGATTTTAGAAGGACATCTAGTGGCTAAAATGTTCTTGCAACTGTGGCTCGACCAAATTAAGTCAAAACAGGTTAACCCTGACAGAAACAATTGATTTTACCTATAACCTGCTGATCACTTCAGAGTGTTTGCTCTGGGTCTCAGAGGACTCATCAGCCACGATATACAATAATCTCTAGTACCTCTGTCTGTTTCTCTTCTCTGTAAAACATATATACTGTCACCTATTCAGCAATGGTCTCAAATGACTGATTTAGAGCTAAAACGCATATCATATAGACTGTTGGAGCTTAAGAGAGTAGATAGAGTTAAACCAACTCATTTCAATCAGTGATCAATCACATTCAGCACCATTTGTAATGTGTTTCTTGTTTAAAAAGGGATATTGTTTGGTCTGTGTTGTTTGTACCATGCTCAAACTGATTGCATTTACACTAGCTGCAAGTGCACTCCAAAATGACGCAAGATAATTGGCACTAGCCAACTCTCCAACAACAAAGACTCAATTTGCACTGAAACACGTTCAAAATATTGAACCTGTGCATTAGGCCCTGCAGTGTGTGTAAATGAGGCTGCTGATTTGTATCAGTTGTTAAGGAGTAGGCAAGTGCCAATTTTATTTCAATTTCAAGTCTATACATCAAGCCTGGACATGACCATTGAAGACACTAGGAGACACTCTTCAGGGTAAATTATATGGTTGTTTCTGAGAAAACCAATTTCACTGCTTGTCAATGCAATACTTCACTCTATTACTCTGTATTTTATCACCCACATCTACACAACACAGACATTCAAAAATATTTTAAGGGCTTTTTGGTCACCGGCAGCACAGGTTTTTTGGAAAATTTGGTGAACATGACAAAATTCACAATTCACTTCTGTTACACATATCCATGCAAAACCGCATATTTAACTAGGGAAACAAATGTAGGGTGGGGAACTAGGAATTGATTTCACTCTCTCGTAAATTGTTCTCTGTTATTGATTTGGAGAAAAGCATTAAAAAATAAGAGGGATTTGTGATGTCATCCTTTGTTTCACATCAAAAAACAAATTACAGTTTGTATTAAGGAAGGGAAGTAACTTTTTGATTCATGTTCACCAAGCAGAACCTGAAATGCCTTTGGCACGCTGACATTATCGGCTTTCTCCTCAACAGTCTGTCAATATTCAGTGGTGCCATCTGGCGTTTTTCCTCTCAACGGGCAATTTAGCCAAATTAGGAACTCCAGATGAGAGCAGCATTTGAATGAACCACATGATATGGTAATAAGCTGCTCTGTATCTCTCTTTAACTGCATTTGGAACATGGATTCTGAATGATTTTACTCCAGGATCCAAATTTTACCTACCTGATCTCATGACGAAAACGTACCTGTGGGAACTATTTCGCACGACGTGGAATAAATAACAAGAAGTACATATCACTGCAGTTTCTGACAGAAATGAACACTAGAGACGGTAAAACAGCGAGCACTTGTAATCGTTTTCGTACACAGTTATGATTACAGCTCCATATGTTTTGCTTTCTGGACGTAACAAGCTTGATCTGTAGCTTACCTGGCATGGAATTGGACTGAAGGCCGGGACACACCACGCCGTTGGGCTAGTTTGTTTAGTGTGTTCCACACGTCCCCTGATAGCACACATACATTACAGAGACATCTATTTGATGTCTGCATTTACATTTGGAAGACATATTTTTAGAGTGTTTGCTCATCTGCAATATGTCTAGGACGTTTCCTATCAGATGTCAAATATAAGATGTCTTTACGATGTTTATGATTTAGAATGTATGTAAAACTGACATTGTGTAGACGTCTGTCAGATGTTCGTTCACAGTAGATGCTTTCCAGATCAAGTGATCTTTAACAGACATCTTAGAGACATACGCGTGCTATCTGAATAGGGGAAAGTGAGGACTCTTGATTGGATGCCTAGTTTTGCGAACAAGTCAGTGCCGGAAAATTAACCCAGATAGCACACGTACATCTGCAAGGTGTCTGTTAAAGATCGCTTGATCTGGAAAGCATCTGCTGTGTACAAACATCTGACAGACGTCTTTAAGATGTCAGTTTTACATACATTCTAAATCATAAACATCTTAAAGACATCTAATAGACGTCTATTTGACATCTGATAGGAAACGTCCTATAGATGTAAATGCAGACATCAAATAGACATCTCCATGATGTATGTGTGCCATCAGGTAAAGCAAAAGTGATGATAATGAGTAAGTAATGAAGGTGGCACAAACAGACGACTATTTTAATGTGATCTTACCCAAGGATTCCAATATGTGAGTATTATCATAACAACATGAACCGCTTAAAATGAAGAAAGTTATCAACAAAACTGATATTCAAAATGGTAACCCAGTTAGCACATGCACGTCTGCAAGATGTCTTTTAAAGATCACTTGATCTGGAAAGCATCTGCTCTGTACAAACGTCTGACAGACATCTGTAAGTTTTACATACATTCTAAGTCATAAACATCTTAAAGACATCTAATAGACGTCTATTTGATGTCTGATAGGAAACGTCCTATAGATGCATTGCAGATGAGCAAACACTAATAAATACGTCTTGCAGATGTAAATACAGATGTCAAATAGACGTCTCTGAGATGTATGTGTGCTTTGTTTACGTTTTGTATATCTGCGTTTATCTCGTATATCTTTGTGTCGGTTTCTCCTTTTAACTGACGAATATATACTATTAAAAGCTGTTGATATAGAGAGGTAAATGTTCTCACGCAGGCGCAGCACGCACATGTTAATTTGCAGTCAGCTGTAGTCTGTGTGGTGTGTTCAAGTACTTTTTATCCAGGCGCTGCCGACGAGAGGCAACAACACCGCCGCAAGTTCTTTGAAGTCGGCTTGGTGTGTCCCAGCCTTTAGGATGCCAAATCCTTGGCTACGATTCCCATGAAAAACATGCCTCATGATAAAATAACTGAAAAATGAGAGATCGAATAACAAGCTAAAACTGCATGTTTGCAAGTGCGTTTACGTCACATTTGCTTTTGTTCATACTATTGGGTAGGTTTAGGTGTAGTGCAGATGGTACATTATTTTAGAACATCACAGAGCATTAGAGCTATAGCGTCACTCAACGGACATTTTAAGTCAAATGTACACAAAGTGTACATTCATCTGTTCAGGGGGAAAAAAAAAAACACTCTTTTAGCACCACTCAGTGGGCATTTCACATCAAATACATCACAAAATGTACATGGCGAAAAAGTTTCCACAGGTACGTTTTCATCATGAAATCAGGTTGGATTTTACATTGGACATCAGGTGGCCACTCAGCACAGTACCTAAACTGTCACAGAAAGATAAACACATTTATTAACACTAGGCCAAATGTTGAATTATTATGAAGTGACAGGTGACATTTGTGCCAAAATATGGTAGCGGTTGATTGGATCCACATCAACAGCAAAATAAATGGGAAGTATTTATTTTGCTCTTCTAAATATATGCACTATTATGGTACATAATTAGTTGTGCTGTATGATTTGCATTTAGCATTGTTTTCACCTCCAATTCAACCTAATCAGAGCTGCAAGGGAGCTGCAACCTGCTAACTGAAAAACACTGCTATTGTATATTTATGTATCTGACAGCTGACAGGAGTTGAGCTAAACTGATATGCTGTCATTGTCTCTATCCCTGAGGCTTTCACAATAACATTGTCTATTTCTCCTCTGATCATCCAGACTTACACCGTGTACTAACCAGACGCAACACAATAAGATTCCAGGGACAAGCATTTTGTCTGTCCACACCAGACATGACACAGCAACGCAATGTGACAGAATCAATCAAAAATCACAGCCAATCAGAAGCGCGTCTGGGTGGGATCCTTGGGTACGAATCCCGTGAAACACATGACTCATGATAAAAAAGCTGAAAGATGAGAGATGGAATAACAAGCTAAAACGACATGTTTGCAATTGTGTTTTTACGTCACATTTGCTTTTGTTCATACTATCGGGTAGTATTAGGTGTAGTGCAGATGGTACGTTATTTTAGAACATCACAGAGCATTAGAGCTACAGCGCTACTCAATGGACATTTCAAGTCAGAACTGCGGTGACACCTACAAAACAAACGTCACATGAAACTTACAAAATGTAAGTTCATCTGTTCATGGGAAAAAACAAACGCTTTTTTAGCGCCACTCAGTGGACATTTCACATTGAATATGTCACGAAACGTACATGGCAAAAAAAAAGTTCCCATAGGTACGTTTTCATCATGAGATCAGGTTGGATTTTACATTGGACATCAGGTGGCCACTCAGCACAGTACCTAAACTGTTAAAGAAAGAAAAAACACATTTATTAACACTAGGCCAAATGTTGAATTATTATGAAGTGACAGGTGACATTCGTGCCAAAATATGGTAGAGGTGGATTGGATGCACAACCTTTCACATCAACAGCAAAATAAATGGGAGACAAGAGACCTGAAAAGCCTATTTTAGGGTCACAACCTGCTAACTGAAAAACACTGCTCTTGTATATTTATGTAGCTGACAGCTGACAGGAGTTGAGCTAAACTGATATGCTGTCATTGTCTCTATCCCTTAAGCTTTTGAGGCTTTCGCAATAACATTGTCCATTTCTCTTCTGATCATCCAGACTTACACTATGTCCTAACCAGACACAACACAATAAGATTCTAGGGTCAAGCAATTTGTCTGTCCACACCAGATGTGACACAGCAATGCGACGTAACAGAATCAATAAAAAATTACATTAAGCTGGATGTCTTGGAACGAAATGGATAAGTACATAATCTGTTATCATATAATCTATTTTCATTCTTGGATCTAGTCTAGAATGGTTTTAAAATAACCAAAATGTATTAATATTGTTTAATTTGTATTCTGTGCTTCTGATAAGCTGTGGGGGCAAGGAAAAAATCCTTTTTTCTCTTCAGTGTGAGGCTCTTAGTCATTTCTGAATATTTTATGTATTACTAAGATAACAGTGGTTTTGGAAAAAGTACCACAGCCATGAAGTTCAGTTAATGCCTTACTAGAAGTCTACTTAGTGTTTAAGGAAGGCAACCAGGGAAGGATTTCGCACCATAGATCTGGCACTCAAGTCTGTTCTCGTCAAAGTGGAGGAGGATTTCTTTCTGTACAACTTGACCTCTCAGTCCTCAAATCTGCCTCCAGCCACAATCCTTTAATCCACAGTCCACACACACTGTGCTCTTCAAACATCAACACTTTAATTAACAGGTCACAAAGAAGTTTAGAAGGAGACCAGTATGCCTGAGCATTAATGATTCAAGAGAACCCACATCAAATATGGTTCGCATATTGATGAGATGAAAGACCAGTGGTAGAGAACAAAGTGGACCAAGATGAGATCCCATATGAATAAAACAGTGATAGATATTTTTGATCCCCACTTGAATTCATCTTCAAATTGAGGTCTGCCACTGTTATTAGCAGATCTATTAGATGAGTTTTATCTGAAGTGCTGTGAAGAGCTCAAATGATGCCTATACGTGAATGACTAGAATGGAAATAGTAATCTTCACACCTCCTCCATGTCTTCATACCTTCATATTACTTTTTGATGACTGGATTTCAATCTGTAGGAGTCATTTACGAGCCACTACATTCTGCTGGATAAAAATACATGTTGTGCATCATTTCATGTAGCCATATTTTTTCATTTGCGAGGTTCAGATGATAAATATGATGACAGGCATTCAAGGTCGAAGATGAAAAGCTACATATATAATGTGCCTTATATTAGGAGCATTCAGTTTTGTGTAAAACGGAAATGGAAAACACAGTCAGTCCAAGCAGCTACGCAGATGATAGTGAAGAACAACACAGCAGGAATAATAGATCACTTTGATTCTGTAAACCATGCTATGTGTGAATGATGAAATGAGAATCCATCAGTGGGTGGTTATATATTTTGTGATTAAAGCGACAGGAAAAATCCACCCACCTGAGTTCTGGCCGTAAGAAAAAGCTTTCAGATTTTGTAGATTCTCAGATGCGTGGGGGGGGGAGCTAAATTGCACCAATCAGTCAAAGCCAACAGGAAAAAGAGCGATGTGTTTACCCCAAGCTATGCAGCAAGTGAGAGAAGAAATATTATGTACCATAAAAGTTTAATGCGTTTGGTCCAGGTTTAATCTATAGCAGTGGTCCTATCGAGCTCCTCCGTCATTCACTCTCAACCAGCCAGAATCCAGTGAAAGCATGCATTACTGTATTTCACCTGGAGCTATTTTGTTTTTACAGAGACAAGACAAAGCTCACTTATTGCTAATCATCAAAATGTGGTAATTACAAAACTGTTAAGCATGATCAGCAGATTCATACTCGTTTTCACACAAATTACAGCTCTTAAACCTTTTGTGTAGAACTCTAAACACAAATCTATTAATAACACCTCGTATAGAAAGCACTGACAATAATTTATTATGGAAACACAAATGAACACGCATGAATAACAAACATTAATTAACAGAATTACTGGGCCTGTTTACACCTGGCCACTTAATGTGATCGGGTAGCTATCCAATCGTGAAGAGACCAGGTGTAAGTCCTCCGAAACGCTGCCGGGACGCATTTAAATTCGGTCGCTCAAACCACTTGAGGAGGTGGACTGGGATTCCAGATGAAACTGGACAAATGTAAATCCATCTGGTTGTTGAAACCAGATATGCAATCTGGTTATCTTACTCCTCCCAAAATATTAAAACAATAAAGCCGTGAGAGCGTTTTATAGGCTATATGTCATGTTATAGTCAGATATGACAGTGCTAATGCAACGCGCATCGCCGCGGATAAGTAGCTGAGTATCTCTTCAGCAAGCCGACACGCAAACTGCCACAAATGAAACTTAAAGTAAGTTGCAGACGCTAAACACACAATCATCTACATTAAAAGTAATGAGACTAACCTATATTCCCAGTGCTAATGCTGCGTTCTCTCCTGTTGCGGTCCTTGATCTTGAAATTAGCTGATAATGAATAAAAGCTCATATCTGTTGCTTTTGACGTAAACTCTGTTAAATTTGCATATAGCGCGGGAATTGAAGAACGGATTTATATCCATTTTTCGAGGACACTTGTGGCCAAGTGTAAATGGAAACGTTTTAATAAATCAGACAGATATCCGATCAGAGAAAACGCATAAAGTGACCAGGTGTAAACAGGCATTCACACACCAATAGTAACTGTAAGATGCATAGCGTCACGCTAAAGTTTATTTAAAGTACATTCAAACTAGACTAGACCAGTCCAATGCAAAGAGGCATTACAAGTGTGTCTTGAGATGCACAAACAAACATAGGAGTCTCCATAGACTCCCTTCAATCTAAACCGCTGAGGACACTGTGGTTAAATTTCATTTTCAAAGGAAATGTCCTGGTAAAATGGGTAAAGTCCCCTTATGTTTAGGGATCAGCTCCAGACAAAGTATCACACATTTGTTTTCCAAATTGCCTTTCTGAAAGATCTTCTTGGCACTCTGTGAGGCTAATGTTGCTAAAGCTACCATTGTCATGTTTTTAGTGATGCTGCCTTCACATGCTACCAGAATGATGATAAATAGGACTGTGGTAGTTAAAAACTGCATATGCTTGAGTTTGTCTTGTTTTGTTTTTGCCCGCTCTTGAAGCTTCCTCTTTTGAACAGGGGACTGGGAGCACCAGCTTATTTGCACTTAAAGGGACAAACACAAAAACGGCATGTTTGGCTCATACCCTAAAAGTGGCAATTTTAAAGGTCCCATATTGTCAAAATTGAAATTTCCTGTCTTTTTTCATGATAACTGAGGTCTAGAGGATATGTAACTACACTCAAAAAAATATTTCAGCCCTTAACTTAATTCAGTTACGTACAAAATTTCCATGCATTTAGATTACGTAGTTTTAACTTAAACAAATCAATTAAACTTAATGTGATTCAAATGCATCAGTCTTACGTAAATGAAACAGGTAAAGTTGATGTAATAGTTCCCAGTGTCAATGTTTCATTTGACCTCACCATCATGGCGAACAGGGTTTACTTTAGTTGGGCTCTTGACCCTTGACTTTCTTAGTATAGTTTTTTTTTTTGTTCTTTGGTTGCTGTAATTGTGTTCGTAGAGCACATTTGTATAGCGCAAAAAAAAAGGGGTCCTTAGTAAGTGTTCTTGGTTAATTATTATTGATGTTGTAATCATTGTCAAGAGGCCTGATTTGCTGATATTGTTCAGTGGTTTACCTCTTAGTTTCATTATATTTACAGTAGTTGTATGAACTGTTACTATTATTACTTTAAGATCTGCAGTATTACTTAGACACACACAGACATCAAGAATCAGCATATGAATCTCAACAATGGTGACATTCAACAGCTGCATGCTGGGAGTCATGGGTGAGATTTGTACTCTGCTGCTACCCAGCATGCAGCTGTTGAATGTCACCATTGTTGAGATTCAAATGCTGATTCTTGATGTCTGTGTGTGTCAAACTGATGCTGTAGATTTCAAGATTTAGTGTATAAAATAAACATCCATAATAGTTCATACACCTGTTGTAAACATTATGAAAATAATAGACTAACCACTGCATGAGATCAGTGCATCATGCCACTGGATGATAATGATTTAACAAACAATAAAAATTAACCAAAAACACCTAATCAGACTTCTTTTTGTTTTTTTTATTTTGTTGTAATAAATGTGCTTCATACACATAATTACAACAGCCAAAAAAATTAACATAAAAAAATCAAAAGTAAAGCCTGTTCGCCATGATGGTGAGGTCAATTGAAACTTTAAAAAAAAAAAAAAAAAATAAAACATCTAAACCTCTGTTTAGATGTTCTGAAATAATATTTATAGATATATGACAGAAATCAAGTCAATCTGTAATGTTGTTTGTGGAGTTGTTTAATCAGAGATTTAATGTCCTCATTTATTTAAGTTAATTTTCTCTTTGGCTGTGTCTGATTCTTGTGTTTCTCTTTCCTTCTGTGATTCTGCTTGTAAACAACAGGTGTTCATCATCATTGGTCAATCATGACATAATGATCTCCTTAACTCCAACACTGTGTCAATGCTACTTGAACACTCTGTAGTGTGGAAACACATGAACACTGAGCAGGATTTGTTTAACACTGGGTACTATTACATCAACTTTACCTGTTTCATTTACGTAAGACTGATGCATTTGAATCACATTAAGTTTAATTGATTTGTTTAAATTAAAACTACGTAATCTAAATGCATGGAAATTTTGTACGTAATTGAATTAAGTTAAGGGCTGAAATATTTTTTTGAGTGTACCATATAAGTTTAAAAACAGTCAGTCCACAGCAAAACAGCCTTTACAGCATCGTTTCTGGCTTTTGTTTACACAGTGCTCGTTACAGGACTGATCCCGACCGGCAATGTTTGCTAGGTTCCAAACCCAGGATCGTTCCCGGAATTAACCCCGGGACACGTGTTTGTGTTCACACAAAAGGCACTCTGGCAATTTTCCGGAATTAAAGCTTAGTTTGAAATGAGCTTTACTGCATCAGTAGGAAAGCAATAGTTACGTAGCTTACTGCATTCGGTGTTTAAAAAAAAACCTTCCTGTAGTAAGCGCGTTTGAGGAGGTGGTTGATTGTCACCTGTCGTCACCGATTCGGCTCAGACATGTGAGGCCGGACAACATTTCCCTCAGCACTGACCATCATTACTGATGTTTCTATTGACATTACTTGTGAGTAACAGCAGGCTACGGCATATATGACCCTAGTTACCAGTGGTTGCCCTGGCCGTGCGTCACTAAAAACAACAGGCCAATCAGAAGAGAGGCTCATGAATGTTAATTAGACAGACCAAAGTCGAGCTGTTCTTAGCAGAGCTCCTCAGAAAGGAGCTGTAAAATTATATTAAGATGGTTTTTGGTACTTATACTGCACATATATACTCTTAAGGACATCAAGACCTAAAATAAAACTCCAGAAAGGTGTAAAATATGTGACCTTTAACAAGCTATAAAACATGATCTGTCTGGTATTTTGAGTTAAAACTTAACCTACACATTCTGGGGACATCAGAGACTTATTTTACATCTTGTGAAAAGGGGCATAATAGGTCACCGTAAAAAAAAACGGAAATAAGGAAGCATTATTTTAAATTTCACGAGTTCACCCTTACATCTAATCTGGTTGAGTAAACAGTAAGCATATTTTGGCGTGCTGTCCTGGGGGAGGCTGGAATATGGCCCAAACCCAGAGAACTCCCCCCATCCCAAGTATACGATGAGGATAGATTAAGAGTGAGCAGTTGGGGTGGAGGGGGATGCCAAAAAACAGTCGAATGTCGGAGGTAAGTCAGCTGTGTGCATATATATGGCTAGTTTGGATGATTAGCTAGACGAGTTGCACCTGTGCCGAATTAGTTGATTATCTGATCGCTCTCCTCCCGAACTGTGTTATCAAACATCATATTGAGAAGCACACAAAAGTCCTGCCTTGCAAATAAAAGAGTCAATCACCAATCAGCAAAGTCATCTTTTTCAGTCTTCAGCTGTTGCTGTTTCAGTTCTTCAGTTCTTACTGTTTGATGGCAGCGAGTTGCTGTAAGAAGTGCTGAGTGAACTGACTTGCCATAAATGGAGCCTTAAACTCATTCCACTGCAGTTCTGGACATTAATGATCTGTCAAATCAAGTGGTTTGTTGAGAAGAGGTACTGCTTCTTTTCTAAGCAATCAAAAAATCCATAGGCTTCTCCTACAATGACCATCATATCAAGAACCATTAGTAGCACAGAACCTGATTATGCTCTCTCTCTCAGCATTCTGGGAATTTGCACGTGCGAGAGTGGTGGGGGTGAAGACTGAATAGTGGAAATTCACCTGTCCTTGTTTTCTCTTTATGCTTTTCTTATTTCATCTTGATTCTGCATGGTTTGGTAAGTGTCTGTTTTTGTTAACTGTTGTTGTTAAAGCAACTTTTTACACGGAGGGATGGCGTCTCAGGTCGAGGCTCTGTCCTTGCGCAATGGATTCAGGTGTGTACCTGCTGATGGGGTAATGGTAGAGGATGTGCTTGTTGCGACGGGAGAGGCGGTAGGCCATGAAAATATTTCTTCTGCCTCTCGTATGAATAAGGCTGTTGTGGTCTTTTTGAAAGTGCAGGATCTCGTTAATCAAATAATTGAAAGGGGTCTTATTGTAAATGACAGTTTAGTGCAAGTTACTCCACTCTACACAGCTTCTTTTAAAATTACGATTTCAAATGTACCGCCATTCATAACCAATGAGGCATTGGAGCGTGAGTTTGTTTTGTTTTGTTTTTTTCAGAAAAATTGCTAGTCCAGATCTCTCTGGGGTGTAAACACCCAGCCCAAAAACATGTGATGTCTTTTAAGAGACAAGTAAACACGATTCTCCGGAGCGAATGCTGGATATATCCTTTCGTGTTAAACATGAAGGGAAGACATACATGGTTTACAACCGGTAGCATGAAGTGTTTTGAATGCGGTGATGTTGGGCATAAACGGCATGCTTGTCCACATAAAGAATGGGAAAATGAAGGCAGTGTTTCGAGAGTCGAGACTGGTGATACTCCTGCTTCCGTGCCTACCCAAGGAGTTCGGATTAGTAACGAAGCAAAAGCATCAACAATGATAGTTTCTGATTTCAGAAATATTGCGGTTAATGATATGAATAGAGATATTGCTGGCTCAGTGAATGTTGAAAGCACTGATATCTATGGTTTGCACTCTCTACCAGGTACTAGTGGTATTTAGTCTAGAAATTATAGTGCAGCTTGTGGGGTGGAGAAGAGCAGCTGATGGAGTTGAAATGTAACAAAGAATGTAATGAGGGTGGCATGGATGAAACAGTATTGGATGAGACTGCATGTACACATGACTTTGATTTATGTTCACAGGGAGATTCTCTGTGTAGTGGTGAGGTGAACCACAAGATGATTTCTCATTGTATACTTTAGAAGAGATCAATGCTTTTCTGGATGATACTTTCGGAAAGCAAGTTAATGTTATAGATTTTTTTTCCCAGATATTGAGGAGTTTGAGAAGTCTGTTTCAGTACATCAGAAGAATGTGGGTTTTGAGATCTTGAATGAAAAGAAAAGGTTTCGTTTGAAGAAACATGTAACGGCAATTACAAAGTATAGAAAAGTGGAAAAAAAGAGAATCTTAAAGGCTTTGACTTAGCTGACCAATCTCATTCATCACGTGGTGTCTCTTTTTGTAATGCTGCTTCTATCAGAAGCAGAAATAAGGTAATAAGAAATAAGGTAGTTAATGAGATGTGGAAAGCAAAAAAGTTATATTTTGAACAAATGATTGCAGAATCGGGAGGAAATAGCTCATCTCTCTGGAAATGTATTCATAAATTGTCCAAATCAGAAGGTAGGCAAATAAATTCACAATTAGAGTTGAATATAAATGGAAAACTTAGTACTGATAACACTGAGATTGCTAATGAATTTATGAATTTAATGAATCTGTCTATTAGAGAGAGTAAATTCCCATCATATTGGAAAACCTTTATTATAAATCCAATCTTTAAGGCAGGATCAACCACTGAGGTTCAGAACTATAGACCAATTGCTATACTCCCTGTAATATCAAAAATTCTAGAAAAGCTGGTAGCAGAACAACTTATCGGCTATCTAGAGAAAAATGATTTACTTCATTCTAATCAGTTTTAGACCCAAGTATTCAACAGAAATGGCAAATTGTTACTTCGCAGAATTTATTAAGGTAGCTTTCGATAGTAATGTGGTAGGTGCAGTATTTCTGGACCTTAAAAAGGCATTTGAGACTGTAAATCTTAAAATACTTGTACATAAAATGAATATGTTCAACTTCTCCCACCAGGCAATTAACTGGTTTAGATCATTTTTGGAAGCCCGAGATCAGTGTGTTAATATAAATAACGAAAGATCATCTTTACAAAATATTGAGATGGGTCTTCCTCAAGGATCAGTTTTAGGTCCTCTGTTGTTCTCCTTATATGTTAATGACTTACCAAATTGTTGTAAGGAAACTAAATGTCAGTTATATGCAGATGACACAGTTATTTATGTATCAGCACAGTCTCCACACTTAGCAGCAGATATATTAACAAATGAAATGACTGGTGTTTCACAGTGGTTGCAAAAGATTTGTTTGACTTTGAATACTTCAAAAACTGTTTCAATGTGTTTCTCAATCAGAAGAAAAGAAATGAGTGGTTTTACAATTAGGATCGACCAAAAGGTAATAGAAACAGTTAGTGATTTAAAATTTTTAGGTGTTATTCTAGATTCTCAATTAAAATTTGATGTGCATGTAAAGAGGCTTTGTAAAACCATCAGAACAAACCTGAATTGTTTTTTTATGATTAGACCATATTTAGCACTTAAAGCACCTAAGTTATATATGCACGCAATGGTCTTCTCACATATGTCTTATTGCGTGACTGTCTGGAGTCAGGTCTCTTATCTGACTATCAAACCTGTTAGATCCCTATATAAACAAACCTTAAAAATTTTAGATAAGAAATGAATCAGATGGCATCATTGTAACATTTTACAAAAATACAGTTTGCTTAGTTTTGACAATTTTATGAATCTGTCTCTTATTAAAATGGTTTTTAAATGTGTCAGTAAGCTTGCTCCAGATGTTATATGCCAATTAATAGTAAAACAGAGTAGTAGAGGGATCTATACAAGAGGTGCAACTACACAGAACTGTATAGTGCCTAAAAGAAAAACTAAATTTGCTCAGTCCACGTTTTCAGTTAAAGGGACACTGCTCTGGAACAGTTTGCCACTTGAACTGAAAATGCAAACAGAGTTGAACATTTTTCTGAAAAATATCAAAAAATGGTTCAAACAAAAACAGGTTTGTGAACATTGATGGCATTACACAGTCTTAGATTTCTGTTATGTTTATTGAATTTGTACTTTTTTTTTTTTTTTAATTGTATTTTAAAAGCCTAACCAGGGACTGGGGCTACAAATTAGCCATTGGCTAGAAGCCTGTATGTAGAGCATCTTTATTCTGCATTGTCTCTGTTAAATAAACAACTAAATAAATAAATCTGTTTTTCTCCTTTCCCTCTTACAATTGCATATGGAAGATTTAAGAGTAGGTTCTCTTAAAATAAATGGGGGGAGGGATATGCACAAACGTGCATTAGTATATCTGAAATAACAGAGCAGAAAAAAAAAATACATGTAATTTATCTTCAAGAAACACAGCGATGTAGGTAATGAAGTTGAGTGGGGACTATGGTGGAAAGGGCAGTATAAATTAAGTTGTAAAACAAATTTGAGTGCAGGAGAGGTAATTCTTTTTTCACCTGATTTAAGGGTTACTGTTTCAAGTACAGAAGAACCAATAAATGGCCATCTCCTGGTAGTTAAAGCTGACACTGATGGGGAAATTTATTATTTAATCAATGTGTATGCACCAAATGTAGGGTTTGAAAAATTTAATGTTTTTTGGTGTGTTAAGTAATGTGTTTAAAAAATGCTTTAATGATGGGAGTGTCATAGTTGGAGGGGACTGGAACTGTACAGACAATTTTACAGTCGATCAAAATACTGAAGAACCACATATTCAGTCATCATCTTGTTTATCAAGGTTAAAAAGAGCAGCTGATCTTTTGGATATATGGAGAGTTAAATACCCTGATGTGAGGCAATATACATAGGTTAAGGTGAATAATAATAATAGAGTTATTGCTGCTCGTTTGGACAGAATTTATGTATCTAAACAGTTCAGTAGTCAAATTACTGATTGTTGTATCATTTCAATATGTTTTACAGATCATAATTTGGTGATGGTTATAATAAGTAATTTTCAGAGTTCAAACAAGTCTTTTTGGCATTTTAATATTAGACTGTTTCAAGATAAAGAATTTTGTAGGTACTTTGAAATATTTGGGCAACTGTGGAAAATGAAAAAAGGCAGTTTTGAAAACTTAAGACAGTGGTGGGATATAGAAAAAGTCAATATAAAAATGTTTTGCCTGCAGTATACTGCCAAATCTACTAAAGTCTTAAGAGAAATGATTGAGTTGGTTGAGAATAGATAGAAGCAGAATTAATTAATAGATCTGATCCTATGTTGAGTAGTAAGCTACAGAGGGAAAAATGCAGTTGGGTTCTTATTTAAATGAGAAAAGTAAAAGGGGCCTTAGTAAAGTCTCGTTTAATTTCTGTTGCAGATATGGACGCTCCAAGTGCATTTTTTTTTTTTTTTTTTTTTTTTTTTTTTTAATTTGGAGCGTGAAGTGGTAAATCTGGCACTGCAAAATTAGTAACTTGGAAAACAAGAAAAAATAAACTTCCAGGGCAAGATGCAATAAGTGTGGTTCCTATGTTTTTGGGACTTGTGGCAGCTAGACTAAAAGTAGAGTTTGCTTACTATAAGTTGGTGGACTGTTTAGCAAAGTTTGTAGATATTTGGGGTGTTAATGAGGTTTTGTGTACTTTATGTGAGAACAATGAAATGGTGTTGACTTTTTAAATATGTACAGGTGCTGGTCATATAATTAGAATATCTTCAAAAAGTTGATTTATTTCACTAATTCCATTCAAGAAGTGAAACTTGTATAATGTATACATTCATTCCACACAGACTGATATATTTCAAGTGTTTATTTATTTTAATTTTGATGATTATAACTGACAACTAATGAAAACCCCAAATTCAGTATCTCATAAAATTAGAATAATCACACTGTAAAATCCAACAGTTTACCTTACTTAGGTATAATTAGTTATCTTTACTTAGTTGCTATACTTACTAGGTTTTATTAAGTTACAGCTACGTTCAAGCGAGTAAAACAGTTTACTTACTACTTTGAGTGACGCTTACTTAAAATATTAAAGTAGCCACAAAGGAACCAATGACATTAATAAACCAGTGAGAGGCAGCAGTGCACTAATATGTTGCTAATTTGCAAAATAACAACAAAAGAAGAAGAAAATTGTTAATCTGCAGTTATTAGTTTTTCACTAGTTACCTTCACTCATTTCCCAAAGTCATCTTGAATGTTGTTTCAATACAACTATATTTTTGAGAGAACATCACATAAGCTGACTTCATAAATTGATGTTGATTTTCGTAAAATGTTGTTTGTGTGTCTTATTTTATTTATTTATTTATTTATTTATTTATTTATTTTTACTTACCATTATAGTGATTAATGTTCCGTTTGGTTGGGCACTTGGAACTTTGCTTTTCTTCCTCTTGATGCAGCAATGCAACATTAAGTCATAATTTTTGATTTCAAGGGAAGAAAAGTAATAAGTAGGTTGCTTTTAGAAGATAGCCTTGTAATTCTGGTATTTCAATTAGCTAAATCTTTCAATTCTTTAGCTAATGTATTTTTTATATTTATTATTGATCTTTTACAATTTTGTTGTTCTTCATAAACACCTTGAGAAACTTTATTGGGTTGAGACAGTCCTTTAATATTTATGGTAATGTGCTCAAGTCACAGACAGACTTCAACATTCAGCATGTGAATCACAACAATGGTAAAAATTCAGTTTTATTTATTTTTGTTACTTGTGACAGTAACCATTATATTATTTTATTTTCTCTTTTTTGTTGTGTTACTACTGACACAAGTCAGCAAATAAAATTAGCAACTAAAAAAAACAACAGTAAAACACCAACTGCATAATTTATTCATGCCGCTATGCACTCTGGGAGTCAGTGAGTAGCTATACTAAGTCAAGTGTAAGCCTAAAGTAAATGATTAAGTACCCCCTACAGTTCTTTTTTAGTTACTAGAGCTCTCGTGTAAGTAAACTATACTAACTAAGCATTTGTCACTACAACATACTATTCCTATTTCACTTGACTTAGTTTTTTTAAGGCAATCGGTTTGCATGCTTTTTTTAAGTAAGCCCAACTAATTACATTTTACAGTGCAGCTAATTAACTCAAAACACCTGCAAAGGCCTTTAAATGGTCTCTCAGTCTAGTTCTGTAGGCTACACAATCATGGGGAAGACTGCTGATTTGACAGTTGTCCAAAAGACGACCACTGACACCTTGCACAAGGAGGGCAAGACACAAAAGGTCATTGCAAAAGAGGCTGGCTGTTCACAGAGCTCTGTGCCCAAGCACATTAACAGAGAGGCGAAGGGAAGGAAAAGATGTGGTAGAAAAAAGTGTACAAGCAATAGGGATAACCGCACCCTGGAGAGAATTGTGAAACAAAACCCATTCAAAAATGTGGGGGAGATTCACAAAGAGTGGACTGGAGTCAGTGCTTCAAGAACCACTACGCACAGACGTATGCAAGACATGGGTTTCAGCTGTCGCATTCCTTGTGTCAAGCCACTCTTGAACAACAGACGGCGTCAGAAGCGTCTCGCCTGGGCTACACTCTCAGAAAAAAAGGTACAGCGCTGTCACTGGGGCAGTACCCTAAGGTACAAAAGTGAAAAGGTACCAATATGTACTTTCAAAGTACTAAGATGGACCTTTAAGGTACTAATATATACCATTAGGGGTAGGTAAGCAGAGGTGGGTAGTCCAGGGGTCAGAAAGTAAAAGTCCTGCCATATGTCTGTTCCACCCATGAACTCAGTCAGCTGATTTCACCAGAGGTGGAACCAAGTCCTTCCTTTCAAGTCACAAGGGAGTCTAAAGTCAGATCCCAAGTCCTCAAAAAATTGAAGTTAATAAGATAATTAAGTGACTAATTAAATGATGATTGTGCATTAGTGATAAACACCTGCTGTTATTGAGAATTACAGAGGATCAGATGTTGATGTTTTATTTGTTAAAATGATGCTACCATCATGGAGATCAGTGTTTGCTTTAGTTGGACTCTAGACCCTAGACTAATTATGTTAGATTTCTCTATGTCACAATGTATGTAGTGTTACATTGAAAATAGTGAGATCAAAAGAGTATGTGATCTGAAAGTTATCAGGCAGTGACCTGATTATATGGAAAATAGCTTTATTTGTGTTTAAGTTTAGGATTTGAAAAAACAGTTCTGTGAAGCTTGGCATGGAATTATAGTTTAGCTGTGATAATTCAAAATTAATGAGAGTTCTTTTATACGTGGGACATGTAAATATTTTAGCTTTTGTGTTGTTTAGACACACGCAGACATCAAGAACCAGCATATGAGTCTCAACAATGGTGACAATCAACTAAATTCTTCATGCTGCAATGCATGCTGGGTAACACCATAGTAAAAACTCACATCATGCACTACAGCATGAAGAATTATTGTCACCACTGTTGAGGATCGTATGATAAGTGTTCAGGTCTAAAAGCCTGAGCTGCTGCAAATCTCCCCCCTATATTTCAGCTTTACAGTGGCATTTCCTAATTTGGCTTTTTATCCAGTTGTTTAATAATTTGTGTCAATCTACAAACCAAAGAATAGCCATTACATGATGTTCACTCAAATGATTTAAAAGCAAAACATGTTATCTAATATGTTATCTCTGCTACCATAAGCTTTTAATTCAATAATGTACAAACACTTGCTGTGAAACAATATTGCAATTGCTTAGAAGCAATTTACGTTGAATTACTAAAAGGGTCAAGAGCCCAACTAAAGCAAACACTGATCTCCATTATGGTAGCATCATTTTAACCAATAACACATCAACATCTGATCCTCTGTAATTCTCAGTAACAGCAGGTGTTCATCACTAATGCACAGTCATCATTTAATTAGTCACTTAATTATCAATTACCTTTAACTCTTTGAGGACTTGGGATTTGACTTGAGACTCGCTTGTGACTTGAACAGAAGGACTTGGTTCCACCTCTGGTGAAATCATTTCATCAGTTCATGGGTGGAACAAATATATGGCAGGACTTTTACTTTCTGACCCCTGGACTACCCACCTCTGCTCACCTACCTCTTAAAGGTCCATTTTAGTACTTTGAAAGTACATATTGGTACCTTTCCACTTTTTTACCTTAGGGTACTGCCCCAGTGACAGAGCCGTACCTTTTTTTCTAACAGTGTAAAGACAAAAAGGACTGGACTGCTGCTGAGTGGTCCAAAGTTATGTGAAAGTAAATTTTGCATTTCCTTTGGAAATCAGGGTCCCAGAGTCTGGAGGAAGAGAGGAGAGGCACAGAATCCACGTTGCTTGAGGTCCAGTGTAAAGTTTCCACAGTCAGTGATGGTTTGGGGTGCCATGTCATCTGCTGATGTTGGTCCACTGTGTTTTCTGAGGTCCAAGGTCAACGCAACTGTGTACCAGGACGTTTTAGAGCACTTCATGCTTCCTGCTGCTGACCAACTTTATGGAAATGCGGATTTCATTTTCCAACAGGACTTGGCACCTGCACACAGTGCCAAAGCTACCGGTACCTGGTTTAAGGACCATGGTATCCCTGTTCTTAATTCGCCAGCAAACTCGCCTGACCTTAACCCCATAGAAAATCTATGGGGTATTGTGAAGAGGAAGACGCGATTATGCCAGACCCAACAATGCAGAAGAGCTGAAGGCCACTATCAGAGCAACCTGGGCTCTCATAACACCTGAGCAGTGCCACAGACTGATCGACTCCATGCCACGCTGCATTGCTGCAGTAATTCAGGCAAAAGGAGCCCCAACTAAGTATTGAGTGCAGTACATGCTCATACTTTTCATGTTCATACTTTTCAGTTGGCCAAGATTTCTAAAAATCCTTTCTTTGTATTGGTCTTAAGTAATATTCTAATTTTCTGAGATACTGAATTTAGGGTTTTCATTAGTTGTCAGTTATAATCATCAAAATTAAAAGAAATAAACACTTGAAATATATCAGTCTGTGTGGAATGTATACATTATACAAGTTTCACTTCTTGAATGGAATTAGTGAAATAAATAAACTTTTTGAAGATATTCTAATTATATGACCAGCACCTGTATGTAAAAAAAAAAGTGTTTCTGAATGAAGTGTGAATAATTGTGTAAATCAAGAAGAAATTAAGAGGAAATTGTTACAGTAAAGATGTATTTAAAATTCAAAATTCTCTCTCTCTCTCTCTGTTTCCTTCTTTGCATACTTACTTGATTACTTTTACTCTTTTTCTTGAGTGTTCATTCAAAGAATTCATTTTATAATGTAGGTGATTAAGGGAAACTTTAAAACTGTGCTCAAGCACATTACTCACTCCATTTATCACCAGACCATTTATTCTCTTTTAACACTGTCTTTATTGCAGCCATTTTGGCCTCTAAAGCAGCAATCAGAGATTTATAGCCATCCAGTCACCATCGCTGTATAGGCTATGCAATTTGACGTTATAACATACTTTGATGTTTTCCTGCAAGTAATATGGCATATTACAGTCTGGACTAACATGCAGTCTTCAGAGAAGACTTTCCTTTCAGAAACCGGAATGAAAATGAATACAATGCCCAAGAAAACAGACCACTCTGTTCCTATGACTCATTTCTTAAATTGGTATCCTAAATTGATTGGTTAATTAGTGACAAATTGATTTGAAACGAGCTCACATGGAGCGTCTTGAACCTTTAATGAAATGTGAGCTCTAGGGAGATAAATGTAATTAACACAAATGAAAACATAATTATAATTAGCTTCATTTAAAATTGGTATATGCTTTGCAAAATCTCTTTTTGAATGCCAGAATTTGCACAGACAGTACAGTATCTAAACACATAATATTATGTTAAAGAATTCAATGAGATATACAACATGAAGGAAAAATTGCTAGGCATCAGTAATGTTTATTATGGTTCAAAATGGCAGTAGATGGTAAATAAAATGACTGACTGTGAGTTGACAGTTTTACAGCAGAACAGTTTTCTAATAAGCATGAATTAAAACACACACAACAGCAATTGAATATTAAATCTCAGTATGAAAAAGTTTTATGTGTAAATTAAGTATATAAGCAGATTGCTGTACTAAAATTTGTATAAAATGTTGAAATGGATTGATTTATCATGTAATATACAGTAAATTGCATGACACATGACACTGGTGAGCTCAGGAAAATGTGTTTCTAGAAGCCTTGAGGAAAACATGTGATTGCACTGACACACTTGAGTGAGACAGACACATTTTTCAGTCCTCGAATGAGCACTCTCACTCAATAATTGATGCAGCTGTTTCATTTGCCACCCGGCACTCTCCATTTTAACTTTGACGCAGCACAAACTCATTTCCTGATAAGGCTGTAGATGAAATGATCACATCATCATCATGCAGTCTCAGAAGCTGTGGTGAACTCTGGCTCATGGAGAGCATTGCAGCAGGCTCGTGGTGGCACTGACGGTGGATGAGACGGGCCGCTAGCATGAACAGGATCCCCGTCAGCAGCTCCAGGCAGAAGGACAGACAGGCCATGACCAGAGACCAGCCGAAGGACATGTGGACGTGAGACAGTGACTCAATATCCACCATGTGCTGCAGCTCTTCCAAAGCTTGCTGAGAGTAACTGATATAGATGCTCACGCCAGACAACGTCAATAGACCTGTGGACAAAGAGGCATCATTACACTCCATTCACTCACTAAACAACCAAACAGCTAACTTATCAGTACTATATAAAATGTTTAAAAAGCTTAAGTCAACCTCTTGAAACAAGCCTAAACCAACATAACGTTGTTAACTAGTCTTAAAGGGATAGTTCACCCAAAAACGAAAATTCTGTCATCATTTACTCACCCTCAAGGTGTTCCAAACCTGTGTGTGTAGTATATTGCAGTGTGCAACACAGCTCTAAGTGAATGGAAACATCCTGCAAAGTTTTAAATCTGAAAGTGCACCGTGTATAAAGCTATTGTCTCTCAAAAGAAAGAGTCGACTCTGAATCATTTAAACGAGTCATTTTTAAAATGAATCCCAAGCAAACATTAGCATATTGCCGACCCCACTTGTTGCGTGCGCAGACCCGGGAAAACTTGAACCCCCTCCCTCCTTCAAACACTGTAGCAGATTCCAGTGGATAGCATAATGTCGAGAAGATGCTGTGCTCTGCATTGTGAGGGTAAATCCGTTAGGGTACAGTTAGGGTATGCCGAAAAACTCCCATTTAATTTTCTTCTCCAACTTCAAAATCATCCTACATTGCTGCAGAAGTGAACGTGCAAGGAAGGTCAAACACCCTTTACAAAAAAGGTAAAACAGCGATGTAGGCCGATTTTGATGTTGGAGGAAAAAATTAGATGGTAGTTTCTCGACATACCCTAACTGACTTGAACCCGGAGTGCACAGAGGACGCATACACATGGCAGAGCTAGACAAGACGTGAATTTGTGGTTAAAAAGTGTATAAATTTATAAGTATTGTTTTAAAGAAAATTTGCTGGAAAACCCTGGTGAAAAAAACAGCATATGCTGGTAGGTATGTTTTGATGCTGGAATGCTGGTTAGGTAGGTTTTGATTCTGGTTTAAGATGGTCCTTTGCTGGTTTATGCTGGTCCTTAGCTGGTTTATGCTGGTCCTTTGCTGGTTCATGACCAGCAAAAACCAGCAAAGGACCAGCTTAAACCAGCAAAGGACCAGCTTAAACCAGAATCAAAACCTACCTAACCAGCATTCCAGCATCAAAACATACCTACCAGCATATGCTGTTTTTTTCACCAGGGAAGACCCTTATTCCTCAGCTGGGATTGTTTAGAGCCCTTTGAAGCTACATTGAAACCTGAAGCTGCATTTTTTTTTTAACCTTCAATCCATTGAGCACCGCTGAAGTCCATTATATGGAGAAAAATCCTGGAATGTTCTCCTCAAAACAAAAACGTAATTTCTTTGCGGCTGAAGAAAGAAAGACATGAACATCTTGGATGACATGGGGGTGAGTAAATTATCAGGAAAGTTTTAGGTAACACTTTATTTTGATAGTCCACTTTTATACATTCTAGTAATTATAAGTAACTTTGCAACTACATGTCAACTAATTCTCATGAATTTGCAACTACATGTCTACTAACTCTCAGAGCAGACTGTTAGGTTAGGTTTAGGGTTAGTAGAATAAGTTGACATATACTTGCAAAGTTTAGAAGAGTGTTAGAAGATATTAAGCTGACAGTCTACTAATACTCTAATGACTAGTTGACATAGAGTTACTTACTGTTAGTAGAATGTCTAAAGTGGACTATCAAAATAAAGTGTTACCAAGTTTTATTCTGAAAGTGGAGTAATCCTTTAAAAATTGTTGCTCGCACATAACCTGTAGCATGAAAAATACCTGTTTAGTTGTGTGTTGGGTTGTGTTCACTCCTTGTTGTTGATTATTACTTATGAGTTATGAAAAAGAATAGATAGAGCCCTGCACAGGCCTCAAACATAGGCCCTAGCCTGGCCTGGCCCTTGTCCGGCAGCTTATCAGAAATCTTGGCCCAGGTATGACCCAAGCATGTCTTTTGTGCACTATTGGGCGTATATCCAATCATTTGTGTGGAGAGTGGAGGTTAAAGTGTGCTTTGCAGCACCTGGAGGTGCTTATTACTGGAAACAATTTAAAATATGCTGTCATTTCTGCTCATAAAGGTAAGAGCAAAACATCATTCAGAACTTTAAAGGGTCTACTTTTATTTGTGTGCACTCACAATATCAATAAAATGTTATAAAATAAAGAAAACAAACATGATGCACTTTGTGCCATTTTGGTCTTGAACAGGAGCGCTATACAAAAATGAACCGAGACTCAGCAAATACATGCATCACAGACATGATAAATAAATAAATAAATAATATTTAAAGATCTTAATAAATAAAGATGCGTTTCTTTCTAAAGGTGTGTCCAATGAGGATATGGCAAGTCAGGATATGCAACTCCATTCAACACTGACAGAGTTTATTAAGAAATAATTCAAATATCGCTTACTCAATCCTCCGAAAACTGTCATGGTAATTATTTTTAAGCTTTAGCCTATTGCATGTGTTTAAAGGCTGATCTTTTCCAGCTGCACTGAAGGCGCTTGCTGCTGCTGCTGACAGGACACTAAACACCGTCTGAGCTGCTCTTGACAGTTGCGTTAGCCTGGTCTCATGTTGTTTCCACCAGAGCAGCAATTTTTTTTCCATCATCATAATTGATGGATGACTAAAATCTAAAAATAAGGAGAACAGGCCCAATGCCCAGTCCAGTTAGGGGTGTAAAAAAGTAGGGGCATTGGGCTAACGCATATTCCATGGCTGTTTGGGTGTTTCATGTAACGGTGATGGACGTTCTGTTTCTGACATGCCCTGCAAGCAGCAGACCAATCACAACAGACTGGGTCATCGGACCAATCACCACAGATTAGCGTTACACAAAGGAGGCGTTTGGAAAAATTAATCATTGGGCAAATCGTTTATGAGTCTAGAGCAAATAAGGTAAAAATAAATGCATATTATAAGACAATGAAAGAGTTTTGTTTGACCTTTCATGCATGTTAACCTGTTGTTGGGGACTCCCAAAACCAAAACCTTTCGTAATCCATAATAGGGACACGTTAAGGTTTGGAACAACTTAGGGGTAAATAAATGATGACAGAATCTTCATTTTTGGGTGAACTATCCCTTAAACCTGGTTTACTAGCTTGACAAAGCTGTTTTTTAGCCAGTTCTGCAGGGAAGCCAGCTAGTCTTAGAGTCTGATCAAATGACAAGCGCTCAAAACCCTGCTAAACCCATTGTTAAAAACCTGCCTAACCAGCCTGGATAAGACCAGGGACTTAATTTTTAAAACTTGTGTATGCACAGATTTGATTTAAAGTGTGTGTATACTAAAATCCAGATTAAAGTTACATTTTTAAAAACAGTCTTGAACGTGGAAGAGTGCTGAGTACTGCAGGTATTTGGAAATCCAAGCAATTCTTGCCACTCGCCACAAAGAATTTGGATGTCGACTAGTGATTTTTTTATAAGATAATGACATTAAATAGGGGGCATTTAGAAGGCAGAAATCTGAAACCATTCAGCTGTGCACTATTTCAAAATCATTTGAAATTATTCAGATTTCACATTTGAAGAAAGACACTCTTTTTTGCGCACAATTTACATTCATTTTGTACCAGTCACATGTTAGCACATTTAAAAAAATATCTTTTATCAAATGTAAGATGGTTTCTATGTAACCTTTTATAAATGAGGTCTGTATTATATTCCTGCACTCTCAGAAACAAAGGTAAAAAAAACTCTCTCTGGAGCGGCACTTTTTCAAAGATACACTTTTGTTCCTTTTAGATACTAATATGCACACTTTAGGTACTAACATGTTCTGAGAGTCTGTGATATTTCTCATTTGTAAATCCCACTATGCACTGTGTATTTTTTTTTTAATTTTTAGAAGTCCACTTCCAGAACAAGTCCACTTCCAGAACAACAATTTACAAATAATTTACTCCATCCAAGATGTTCATGTCTTTCTGTCTTTAGTCGTGAAAAAATTATGGTTTTTGAGGAAAGCATTTCAGGATTTTTCTCCATAATGGACTTCATTGGTGCCCCGATTTTGAACTTCCAAAATGTAGTTTAAATGCAGCTTCAAAGGGCTCTAAACGATCCCAGTCGAGAAAGAAGGGTCTTATCTAGCTAAACGATTTTTTTCTTTTTAAGCACAAAAGCTTGTGTAGCACAGGCTCTTGGATGCACGTTTACGTAGGTACTATTGAAACGCGCTGAAAGGTCACGCGGAACGTAGGTGGAACCACGGACCCAGTGTTTGCAAAGCGAACGCGCAAAGACTAAGAAAGTGCAAGTAAGTTTGTAAACGCTGTTTACAAACAAAAAGGTACAATGATGTCCTCCTCTCAAATTGTAGGAGTAAATAAGATGAGCTTTTCGCTATGCTCAGTACAAAGACAATGAACTTACATGTGATTCGTAGTAGTGATGGGAAGTTCGGATCATTTTACCGACTCGGACCTTTGAGTCTCGTTCAGCAAAATTAACGAATCTTTTTTCGAGTCATTTTGTTCATTTTAGGAAAATATAATTAAAATGTTACTTGTTACTTCCCTAACACATCTACTGCTTACACAAACGTTGATCACAGTACAACCAAGATAAAACTATAATGCTACAAGAAACAGAAAAGATTAATTCATTGTTTACCTGGTACTTTAGTCTACGATTAGCTCACCACACCTCTTATCTGACAAGTTTTCGGGTTTGAGTCAGACCTTCATCACGTGACAGCCTCTTAAGATGAACAAATGACTTGAAAAACCCAAAAACTCGAAACAGGTGAACTAATTCCAGTACACAGTCTAATAGGATGTTGTGCATGCACAACTAAACGAATCACTCCGCGAGACGACTCGTTCTTCCTGAGTCACATTAAAGATTTGTTCAAAATGAAAGAATTGTTCAAGAACGACCCATCACTAATTCAGCATTGTGGACCCGTATCCCAGAGCCTGTGCTACATGAGCTTTAGTGCGTAAAAAGTATACTAATTTTTATTAAAAAAAAAAAAAAAGACCCTTCTTCCTCGGCTGGGATCGTTTAGAGCCTTTTGAAGCTGCATTTAAACTACATTTTGGAAGTTCAAATTCGGGGCACCAATGAAGTTCATTACATGCAGAAAAATCCTGAAATGTTTCCCTCAAAAACCATAATTTCTTTACGACTGAAGACAGAAAGACAGGAACATCTTGGATGACAAGGGGGTGAGTACATTATTTATAGATTGTTGTTCTTTAAGTGGACTTCTCTTTTAAGATAACACCTTACTGCACACCAGGCATGTTTTGGCATTCTCAAGTTCACACCGTGGCATTCTCAAGTTCAGGTGTTTGACAAAACAGAGCAAATGGACAGAAAAATTGCAGTCTATATTATAGTTTTTTCTCTATATGAAGCATAGACGTCATTCTAGCCACAAAAAGACAAAAGTACTGCTGAAAAATGCATAATCTTCCAGCCTGGGTGAAGCCATTATGTACATTAACAACAATTTGGGACAAATATGATGTAATTTAATGGAGAACTATGTGAGTGGTGCTCTGTGGCAAGGCAGGAGTTTGAACAGCCTCCATGTGAAAGCTGTAATGGCTTGATTTATCATGTTCTATACAGTGAATACATAATAGCACAATTCTAACTAGGATAAGCAAATGAGTCTTTTCTTTAGAATGAAACTCAGCACTGAATATGACAGTCACACAGGTTAATGGTGGGAGTATTAATAGGAAAGCTCATAATCACCATGGTAGTAAGAGAAGATCTGTGCTTTCCTTAAGACCTGCTGGAAGGAACCGTCATTATTGCTGTAATTAACCCACTTACATGAAGCTCAGAGGAGCCCTGACCTTTCACGATCATTCATGATACATGACAGGAAGAACAGAGGACAGGTTTTCCTGCTGCTCTGCAATTCAGCATCAGTCATTTCTTAAACAATGCATTGCTTTTTCAAGGCGGTAAATAAAAAATGCACTGACACAGCTGATGTGGGGTTTGCTTCTGTGCTTGTCAGAGAAAGTGTCACTAAACAGACATGACAGATGGGTATAGAAAGAAAAACACAGAGCACATTTAGCATTTTGTTTAACGTTTTATCATTTTTGAATTTGGTTCTCTGATTCGGTATATAATATCATAGTAGAAATGATACTCGTAACTTATATACCGAATCAGAGAACATTCAAGAGGAAAAGATATTAACAAAGAAGTTAGTAAATAATCTAAAAATGTAAAATCATAGAATTCCTGTTTTGACTGACCTTAACTGTAACTGAAAAATGAAATGGATTTTGATGGCTGCGAGCACATCCACTCTGTGTCTATGAATCCATGCTGTTGCAGCACATGCTGAATGAGACGTGGCATTGTCTCTGTCTAATAATCATGGACTTCTTGGGAAAAGATGTCAGTTTGATAGCAGCCTGTCTTTGTACAATCCCAATATATGTCTCACCCTCAATGGTACCTTCACACTTAAACAAGTCACCCATGCCGTGGGCGCTGATGTACGCCTTATCATGACAGCTGAGCCTTTTGCACCTGTCACTGATAAAAGTCTGGATGGTCCCTTTAGTCTCTGGCATGAAGAACTCGATGTCTGTTTTTTTTTCCAAAAACCAACTGAACCATCTGACAACCGCACAAAATTCCACCTTTTTTCGGACCATTTAGCAGCATCTTGGTATTGGATTGATGTATGGTTGTATCCATGCATAAGAGAGATTCAGGCTGCGTTTTTTTGATGCAGAGACAGATTGTGTTAAGTGACAATGGTTTTTCAAAGTACTTCTGAGCCCATGTGCCTGTATTTAACACAATAGCAAGCTGGCTTTTAATGCACTGCCATTTGCACATTCAACAGAGGTTCCCTAACTCTCCCTACGCTGTAAAAAGTGATACACTATATTTACTCAATAAAACTGTGTAAACAGATTACAAGCAATATTATTAATTAAATGTAACACATAAGAATTAGTTAGAATTATTGTTTGGCTGCTGTAACTGAGTTATAACAGCTAGACAAGCCAAAGATCATTTGACCTGAATCTGTGTGTTATCTTATTGATTACAACATTGGATTAAGTTTGGAATTGTCAGCATAATCAAAGATTTTTAAATGCTCTTTCAATTAAAATACAAAAAGTTAAAAAGCTTATGTAAAGCACACATACATCAAGAATCAGCGTGAGAACCTCAACAATGGTGACCATCAAAAAGCATGTTGCAGTGCTTTCTGGGTGCCACCAATTAAAACTCATCCATGGCTCCCATCATGCATTGCAGCATGAATTATGATCTGAATTGTCTAATCACCGTTGTTGAGATTCATATGCTGATTCTTGATGTCACTGTGTGCCTGAATAGATACTTTTTGCCTACTACATTTTTTATTTAAAAAGTCTTAAGAAACTCCTCAGTTTATATTGAATATTCCCTTCTGTAATCAATCTAAATCAAATTCAGTGATTAGGCACTAAATTAGTTAAAGGCAAACGTTGATTATGTTGAAACATAACCAACACCACCCAACCAAAGATCTTTTGGCTTGTCTGGCTGTTATAACTAGGTTATAGCAGCCAAACAATATTTAACGCTAAAAAGTCAAGTGTCCAGAGCCCAACTAAAGCAAACCTAAAAAATTATTTTTATCTTCAGTGATTCTCTTTGTTTTAGGGACCTGAAAACACAATATCATCTCCATGTAAACAACAGTAAATGTGAATTTGTGAAAAAGATAATGTCATTTGCATGTGTATTATGTTTCTCTCCCCTTTTTTCTGTTTTTTCCCCCTCCTCCCTCTCTCCACTCTCCATTCCTCTTCCTCCTTCATCCTCTCCTCCTCCTTTCCTCCTCCTAATTCCTCCTATTTTCCTTTTCCTTCTCCCCTCCCTTTTTGTTTTTCCTCATACTTCTTTTTCCAGTCCTTCAACCATCCCTACACAACCCACTGTCAACGCGTGGTGGAAATGGCACCTCTCACGGCAGGTGTATCTCCCCAGTACTTGTGTGGATGAGGACCATCAGAAGGATTGGCCAGCCCAGGGCAGCCCTATCCTCCCCCAGTAATATTTACTATTTAATATTTACTACCCCCGTTAACCTTCAAGACAATGGAGAGAAGAAGGGAGGAAAAAGAGAAAGAAAAAGAAACGATAAGAGAGGAGGAATAATAACAGTGCATCATTAATTCTATACATTAATGCTGTATCTACGTAAATTTACATAACCATACATAAATAATTCATATATACACACACATAAGTATACATATATACATATATATATATATACATATATATATACATATACCTTCATACATACATTACATATAAAGTCTCCATTTATTATCTATGATATGATCCATACTGTATATTTGATATATAACTTTCTTTCTTTACATATAGATATAAATACATGCATGCATAATTATAAAGTTACCATGATAGTCATATCATATGATAGACCTCCTTTTTCGGTTTCCACTGCTGTAAATCAAACCGTTAGTTAAAAAATTGAGAAGATATGAAAAACATACTTTTGCGAAATAATCTTAGGTTTTTCGTCTGATCGGAACCAAGCCAGTGCAGTAAGAGTCTCTGGAGAGTAAATATCAATAATTATCAATAAAAAAGTTTTGACTCACTGTTGTAAAGGGATGCCAAAACTTTTGAAAGGGACAGGGACACCTTTACTAAATGCGACAGGTGATTCTAAACAAGCATGCAAAGTTTTAGGTAGACTGTACCACAGCTGCCACTATAACAGTCATAAACGTTAAAAAGCATAATTTTTCTATGGTAAATGACCTGGATTTGCCAAAAAAATTTATTTTTTTTTTTTTTAGCTTTAATTGCTGATTTAGGTCATTACAGACTTGATAAATAATATGTGATGCCTTTTTCATATGTGTTTACATGCCTTAAAGTGCTTGAACCCACTGTATGCCCGTATATGTTTTATAATATCTGCAAAAGCAGATAAAAAAAAAAAAAGAAGATTTGAAATACGCTACACATGCACATTTAATATTATTAACCACACACATCTTTTTCACTGCCTGATGCAAGAAGAGACTTTTTAAAATCAAAAAGATGATTCAGCTCTCAGAAGCACAGAAAGCCTGAAGGTCATGAACTGCTCTTCAAAAAAAGGCTGCAACACTCACGGTTTTACACTGACTAAGTGTATCAGGAGAGCTGGACTGAGTGAAAGATACACAACATCTAATGATGCACTCCTGGCTTGAATGAATTTATCGATGGAAGAATCCTAAACGTTGGCGAGGGCTTTAAGATGTGTTTGATTAGATGCTACTGCTGCAGAATAATTTATCAGTGTCATGAAAGGAGATGCATAGCTGCAATTTACGTTTGTGGAGTTGTGTGAGTTGGAGAACAGCAAATGTTTGAGAGGCAAGAGCAGACTGAATCACTATCAGCAGTTTCTTCTGCCATGTCTTCATATTCCAGAGGGATGCTGCCTATGTACATGTTTTTGAAAAGTGCGATGTTTACAGACAGGATCACTTATGTAATGGCTTCAATCTTTCCAATGTTTAACTTCAATCCATCAGTCATATGCAATGTTAAATCCTTACGAACAAAACATTCACTATCAACATTCACATACAGCAACAATTTACCTCAGCAATATTAAAATCTACTAGATAAGCAAAAGCAAACTAAACTGTGCTAGCATATAAAGTTCACATTTAGAGACTATACAGCATTCTGTGTTTATCTCACGATCCCATCCAACAGGACTGAAAACAGAACACAAATAAAAAGATGGTCTTTGCTGACCTCAGTGTTTCAACCTCTACAGATCCCAGTGATTTTCTCTGCTCCATCACTCCCTTAATTCAGCTGCACTTCAGTTTTCTGTTGTGCTCAGACTGAAACACAAGCACCTACAGTGCTGCAAAAAAGCACAAACTACACTCCATCATCAGCATCACATCCTATCGAAACAAACACAGCCAATAACACTATCACAATAATATTGAAAACAGAATGAACACAGATATTCTGCTGAAAAAAAGCCTGTATGTCATTCCCACTTATATTTTGATGTGTATTTCAGAATATTCTATATTTTTGAAATATTGTAGCACACACCCAGTCCCAATCTCATGAATTCAGTTATTGTGATGAGAAGAAATAATGACATAAAGTGAAACGAGGGTGTGAATTAATTACAGTACGTGTCATTCAAGACAGAATCAAATGGTGATGTTCTTATTATAGTTTCACACCTTTACAGACACAGGAGCAAAGTCTGTTAATTACAGATATGCAAGTAAATAAATCAAAACATAATTTTTGATTAGTAATATGCATTGCTAAGTACTTCATTTCATAAAGACGATTTTGTTTTTTTGTTTTTTTTTTTTTTTTTTTTTTTTTTTTTTTTTGCACCCTTAGATTCCAGATTTTCAATTAATTGTATCTCAGTCAAATATTGTCCTATCATAACAAACCCTGCATCAATGGAAAGCTTATTCAGCTTCCAATGTTGTATTAATCTCAATTTCAAAAAATGTACCCTTATGACTGGTTTTGTGGTTCAGGGTCACAAATGTTTTTCTCTGGTTTGGCACCCAGTTATTGCAACATCCAAGATCCAAGATAACAGCTCTGAGTTTTCTCCTATAATGCCTGATGAGTTTGGAGAACATTTGACTACAGATCAGAGACCATTCCTTCATCCAGAATCTCTCTAGATTCTTCAGATTCCCAGCTCCATACCACTCATTTTCTATAGGGTTCAGGTTAGAGAACTGGGATGGCCATGGCAGAAGCTTCATTTTATGCTCAGTGACACATTTTTGTGTTGATTTCAATGTTTGTTTTGGATCATCGTCCTGATGGAAGCTCCAACCACGACCCATTATAAGATTTCTAACAGAGGCAGTCAGGTTTACATTTTTTATCTGTTGGTATTTGATAGATTCCATGATGCCATGCATCTGAACAAGATATCCAAGACCTCCAGCAGAATTAAAGATCCAGCAGTATATTTATTTAATTGTGGGCATGGGGTACTTTTTATCCCTGTTTGCACCAAACCTGGTAGGTTTGCTGCCAAAAAGCTTTTCTTTTAAGTTTCCTTATGAGCACAGAATTCAGTCCCGTTTGAAGTTGTATCTGACAACAGAATATGATGGAGTTTGTTTCTAGATGAGCTTGGAGGATTGTATGTGGTGATGCAGGGGCTGTTTCATATTTTTTAGGCTTTGAAAATGAGAAAAATGTATATTTTAGTCAGAACAATTTTGCTCCTGTTTGATTTCTGCCTTCTTTCATTTAAGTCTGTGAAGTTTCATGGAGACTCAGTTGTTGTCAGGATGCGCCTATGCATCTGTTTGTTGAACTGAGTTTCTAACATTCGCAGATAAGGTCAAAACTATAAGAAATAAGTTCTGTGCTGAGGAAAACATGTCTAAATTCAAATAAACACGTAACAACTTTGCAGGTTTATGATTTAGATCGAAACACTCAGTATTTTTCATGTTCAAAACTTGGATTGTGCACTTTTCTGTGTCTGTTATTTTCCATATCCATTCACAACATCAAAGTATATGAATACAAACTGTCTTGTTCCATAATAGCAGGTAAACTTTGAGTTTCAAATTATGTTCTGCACACTTGCAGTGGCTAAAACAACACTGCTTTTGTTCAGTGCACATATATGCCAAACCAAAACCTCCAAAATATTTGGTATGAATACACTTACCATTACAACGCTATTTATTTGTGCCTGGAACATAATTTAGGTCAGGATAAAAACATAAATTCTCTAAACACATTAAACACATCAAATAAATCTGTTCGATATTTTTGCTATTCATTAATGCCGGCTTTGTGGATATGTATTATTGAGCTAAAAACCTCCAGATCTATAAAAAAAAACCTTCACTGTGTGTGACCAGTTCACCTAACAGCTGCACTCAGCTGGAACGACTGACATTTTCTGTTTTCTTTCATTCCTATTGTGTTTTTTATCCACGTGTGGCATTGACTGAGCCATTGAATGCATCTCTCACTGACCTATACACAATAACATAAACTCCAGCCATATCACTGCTGAGACCTCATTTCATTTCAGCTGATGTGGGATGGCCAGTGAATGCTGTATAGCTGTTAATGGCACTCACTGCAGATGAGGAAGTATGTAGCGATGCAGGTGAGGAGAGTGAAGTTCTGAGCCAAAGACGCCACCAGACCGAAGATCCCACCAAAGACCAGCAGCACCAGACTGAGAGGCAGCAGGACCACTATGACCCTGTGCAAATCTGCAGAGACACATACAGGCCTTTAGTAAGCTGCTGACACACATTCAATTTATAAACATCTGGAGCAGAGGGGACAATTTGTCCTTTCAATTTCAGTGAGTTTAAACTAGTGACCACTAGGGTTATGTATTGTCTATAGCTGCATTTACATTACCCTTTTAAATTGCACAAATTGGATTTGTGAATTGAAAATGCGGCTAATGGAAACACATCAATTTCACAAAAACTACCATATATTGCAAAAAAGGCAACTCAGGCAACTCAAAAAAGAAATATTTTGCAAAAACTGCAATGGAAATGTTTTTTTTCCCCACATTTACAGTTCACATGGTGTATGTAAAAAAATCATACGATCACTCTTCAATGCACTCCAAGAAACACTTCATACATTGCCGCGCTCAAGTATAAGGGGCTTTCATTGCCATTAATGATTAGACAAATTACACTGGCCACAGCAGCTGATCACTGCCACTCTAGTCAATTCTTGTGTTTATAGCTGTGCCGTGCACATTTGTGATGCGATCTAGGAAAACCCAACAAATGGTGAAATTTTACCTTTTTTAGGTTTTGATGCCATATGAAATCTGAGTTCAAGCCCTTTCCAAAACTGTTTTATTTTGCCCATAGCTTGAACGTAACCAAAGTTACAGCTATCTTAAGTTTGCTTATAGCGACGATTTTTAGGAATGGAATTTTGAGAAAAAAATATGTTTAAAGTGAGACGGCTTTCACTTTCACTTTACGGGTTTAACGAGAGCTGTCTGTCATGTTAGGAGCGCTATTCTACATCATTACAAAAACAGACTAGCTTGTTTATTATGTGCATAGTCTACGAACTTTTGAACACCCCTTTCATGTTTAGATAGCATGAATAATGCAGCCTACCTTGTAGTAAAAGCGAGCGTAGCACAACTGTTCGCACACTGTGGATTCAACAGACTGTCATCGGACTCCTTCTCTTTAGTAACTTTATCATCCAATCCTTCATCTCTGGATGTGAAATATCGTACTGTAGCTGCAGTACTTCAGACTGCATTGTTGCACTCCACCATCTCAGGATATTGAAAAACAAATAAATAAAAAACTTTGCGTGCCGTAGTTTACACAGGACTGGTGGAGAATGTGAATTGATACACCTTTATTAATGGTTCATGAATCCCCAGACTACTTTTTCTGAGATTTGAGCAGAGGTGTTTGTGTTTCACATCATATATGACAATGTTAGCATCCATTAATTTTAATTGTTGAAGAAAACTGGTTAATTTTGAGCTTTTTTGCTCTATTTTCATCTTCCGTGTTTAAAATCTACATTGTGCTGACATCACAATTTGTGATGTGGCAATGGACTATAGTACATCGATGACGCGTCGGTGTCTCAGAATTATTCATGAGGCTGCACGTTCTTATCCTATGAGAAGACTCATGATAGCGTGTGTTGATTTGCTATGACAGATGCTTCAGACTGTGTGAGATTGCGTACAATGAGAGAAACGTTAATGGATTTTGTTTGCTTTGTAAGTAGAGTTTGGCACAAACGCAATTCATTCATAAGGTGAGTGTAACAGCATTTTTTACATCTCCTTAACGCAACCTATCAAAAGGATTATAAATACCACAAAATAAGCCTTAAAAGTTAAGTTCATATATATGTTTTCGATGCAGAGTGCAAATGCCTGTGCATTTATTTGTGTTGTTAACTCAATGGGAGCAAAATGAAACTGTCTGAACCCGAAGTTCACTCTCTCCCCTCTTCCCCCTCCGCTCTGCAGCGCACCACGCCCACTTTTGTGGCATTTTTCAAAACAGCACTGGTTTCAGCACTGGTTAGTTCTCACCATAGTTTTGAAAAATTATAGTGAGAACTAACCAGTGCTGAAACAGGGGTGTTTCATGACCCTTTAAATATGTTAGGTGGTTTATTTTGATAGGTTAACTGTTTTTGTGGTGTAAAGGAAAAGAACTTCCGCAGCGCATTCTTAAAGGGGTCATCGGATGCCCATTTTCCACAAGTTGATATGATTCTTCAGGGTCTTAATGAAAAGTCATAATATAATATACTTTGGTTAAAAATTCTCAATGGTAGTGTAAAACAACACCCTTTTTACCTTGCCAAAATAAGCTCTGCAAAAATCATCTCATTCTGGTCGAGGCTGCTTTAAATGCAAATGAGCTCTCCTTGCCCCGCCCCTCTCTTCTCTCTGTGGATTGATGAGCCTGTTTACTTTAGCCGCGTTTAGCTGCTAAACTTGCTAACTAGCACATTATCAGGAAAGGTGATCACAAAGATTCATTAAAAAAACCCTTATACACACTTCTGCTGTAAGTGAAGCTGGATCATGAATGATTCGCGCAAACATAGACAAACAAACTTAATCTACTGCATCTACTTCAGCGGCTCAGATGTTGGGAGTAAATGACGACCACTACATTCATTATTACATCCAGCAACACAACATCTCAGTCGGAGATATTCTTGTCTAACTTACATCCCTGCTCCGGCATCGAAACAAAGAGGACGGACTGTTGCAGCTGATCTGAGGTAAAACGCTCATCCGAGGTAAAACGCTCATGTCAATCAACTATTGTGGGAGCTGCCTCTGTGGGTGTGACGCCACAATGACAGGCATCTGAGAATGGCTTGATTTAAAAAAGGGAATATTATTTTTACAGATTAATTAAAAACCACTGCATTAATTTTTATCATTATAGGGTAGATTTGTACATACACTGCCAACACACATTAATGTTGTAACAACTTGTAAAAGTGAACTTTGCATCCAATGATCCCTTTAACATAAGAGATAGACACAGTCATTTCTGCTTGCTGCAATAAATCGCTATTTTTCTGCACTAAACAAGATATTTTCAGAGATGACAGACAAGATGTCATAGAATAATAATTTAATGAAAACCTAATTTTGACCAAAAACTGACATTCGACCTAGTGTCCCAGCGCGTTATCGGACGGGTTTTCCCAGATTGCATCACATTTCTAAAGTGACTGTCCACGCTACTTCTGTAAAGATAGACACATACACCTCCTTCGAATTAAATATTGCCAAAATCCCACCGACATCCATTGCCATGAATTATTACAAGAGAAAAAATATCATTGGTTAATAGAAACACTGTCATTTCACATACTTTTTTTTAATCAACATTTATGAAACATAGAATAATTGTTGTTTTAGCAATGTGAAAGTTGACATTATTGAGAATGTAACTCAAACACCCCCACAAAATAATAAATAAATAAATAAATAAATGTAATATTTTCAAATATGGCAGCCTAGTAGAAAAAGTTCCATAAATAAATTATTTGTGCCTGAATGAATCTTTTTAAAAAAATTAATTAATCAATCATAAAGAATGAATCAGCTGCTTGAACAAAATGGTTAAATGAATAATTCAAAGACTAACCCATTAAGACTAAATGACTTTCTGCCATCTACTATTGGTTTTAGATTCATATTTAAAGTATAAGAAACATATTGCAATATCAATATCTAAGGATAGAAGAGCTCTCAGAGGCTCTACAGGACATATGTTACGGTAGGCTCCAGGACCGGATCCTGAAATTAAAGGCATAATAATAGGTGATAGAGAACACTGTTTATCTCTGTTTACAGACGATATTGTTGTTTTTCTTAGTAATCTAGAACTTTCAATTCAAGCACTTAACACTTTATTAACAGTATTTGGAGAGTTCTCAGGGTATAAAGTTAACAATAATAAAAGTGCCTTGCTATTAACGTGGATGAAATGAGAAACTATACAAACAATAGGCAATTTTTCAGTTCTCAAGAACGGTTTACATACTTAGGAAGATAGTCACAAATATAAAAGAGATTATTTCAATTAATTATGACTCATTAATAAAAAAAAGTCATGGACTCGCTCGAGAGATGGAATGCAATGCCAATCTCAATGATTTGACGTATAAATATTATAAAGATGTCAATTCTACCTAAATTCTTGTATCTCTTTCAGTCAATTCCTCTTACTCTTCCAGCTCCATTCTTTGTAACACTCAAGAAAATGTTCATAAGGTTTTTATGGAATAACAAGCGTCCTCGGTTACATCTGTCCCTACTGTATTTACCATATGACCGGGGAGGGCTTAAAGTACCAAATATAAAACTCTATTATTGGGCAGCTCAATTATGTTCCGCCATGTATTACTTCATAGAAACAGACCCTCCTGCATGGATAGATGTAGAAAAAAAATTAAACAACAATTCCATTACAGATGTATCTTAATTCTTCCCCAGTTAAAATACTAAAAAAATCTACACATAATCCTTTCCTTAGAAATTCTATTTGTGTATGGTATGAAGCTCATGACTTTTTAGGTGAAACAATTAAACTTTCAAGTCTGTCACCAATTTGGGGTAATACAATGTTTGTGCCTGGGAGAAATGATAGGGCATTTAAAAATTGGATGTACAAGGGAGCAAAACAAGTAAAAGATATAAGGATGGTATAATGATGTCTTTCCAACAATTGATGAGAGAATATAATATTCCTCAGAAACACTTCTTCAAATATCTACAGATAAGAGTGTTATACACTATGAAATGAAAACTTATTTAAGAAGAACATACTTTGAACTTTCTTTTGAATCCTCTAAAAGTGTATTCTAAAAAAAAAAAAAAAAATAGATTGCCTTTATCCCTTAAATGTTTCAATGTCCTATTTAACTGCATGGAAAAATGACCTTCAGGAAGATATTTCTTTAGATGAATGGATGGATTCTTGTTTGTTTGTGCAAGCATATAGTGTCAATACTAGATGCAGATTGCTGCAATATAAATGGCTAATGCGGACATATATTACCCCGGTTAAATGACATAAGTTTAATCCAAATATTCCTGAAGAGTTGTTTAAAATGTAAACAAGATATTGGAACCCTTTACCATTGTATGTGGGAGTGTATTGAGATTCAAACATTTTGGAAGAATATTCTGGTTATGATTGGTAAATTGACTGAAGATTTTCCTTGTGATCCCAAACTCTGTTTATTTCATATATATCCAGTAAATTTTGTGGTGAACAATAATAAATGCAAACTAATTGACTTTAGTTTCCTTCAGGCCAAACAGCTATTGTTTTAAAATGGAAGGAGATACAAGGTCCTTCCTCTATCCTTTGGATTAAAGAAATGACTAACAACCTCATCATGGAAAAGTTTTTTTTGTTTTTTTTTATTAAATGTATTGTTCTGTGTTTAAAACAAATGCAAATAAATATATTATGGGGGAAAAAAAAAATGAGTAAAAATAAACTTGAATTGAATAAAAAAAATCCAATGATAAAGGTAAAAATGTTAGAAATCAATATGACATGGAAAAATACTTATCACTGCTGTGAAGTAACCACTGCACAGAATATGAAAAGCTTTTGGAGTCATTAGTCCACAACAGGTCTAAAGCAGCAAAGTTACCAGCACAAAAACGCACTTAGCGAAGCAGCCTCTAATTTACACTATTGACAAAATCCCAGAAAATAACCAAAAGAGTTATCATCTTTTTAGTCAATATTGCACACCCCTACCATGACTATTAATCAAAGACCATCAGCTTTGATAATTGCGCAATCTCTCTTACAATAAAGGTGGCCAATGATGGATCAGGATGGGTGTCGTGCTGAGAATTCAGCTCTTAAAGAGACCGAGAATACACTAACCATACATAACAAGCCTATTTCCAGTGTCATTCTCTGATTGTGGCTAATGTGTAGACAGCTTTCAGAGACTCACTTAAAAGGTGCTTCTCCTGCTCGGTGTGGTCGGAGGTGTCCGTGTAGAATGAGATGTCATGATAACTGCCATTCTGTCCTGTGGGTCACATTGAAGCACCAGTCAAGCAAAAGCAGAAAACATATTATGTTTCACACAGCTGCCTGCGAATCAATTTTCTTGGTCATCTCAACATATTACAGCCTACAAATTTCACAGCATACAACACAGAGCATTTAAAGGTTTCTTTTCTTATAAAAGCAGCATTTGCGTAAGAGGGAAGAAATCATCTTTACTCCAATTAGAATTAAATGGAAAACAGTTCTTTTATGTGACTGATTTAGTAACTGTCATCACAGTGTGTCTAACATTAAACATTTACAGTTGTGTGATGAACTGCTTCTCTCTTTAATTGTCTCTAATGCCATGAAACAGCGGCAGAATTGGACGAGACATTAATTATGTACATAATGGAGACTCAGCCAGTGATGAGGACTGTATCTGTGAATATTTCTGAAATTACTTTCTTTCCAACCAGTCGAACCATTAAAGACCAAGATTAAAAATACTTTATCCATCTAATGAGGCACATTACATGTTAAAAAGAACAACAGGAAGAAACGTAACACCTACTATTACATCAATTAATTAATATGTTAATGAACAAATGACACATTAAATTCACGTACTTAACCAAATCATAAATGTAGCCTATATTCACATGAAAACTGTAATGTTAACACGGCTGTGTAGCGATTAATTTAGCAAATACTCCGGATCGTCTTAAATGAAATACAAAGAAAGATCACTGTCAGAATATACAAAATATGTGCAACAGGTGCAGAATAAAATCGGACATAAACGAAGCTCAAGTTGTTTGTGTTCACCGTCTTACCTTCATAAATCCTCCAGAGTCCGGAGTGAGAGCTGCTGTATTCCAGGCTGGAGTTCTTCCCTTCATCCACATCTATAATGTACCAGTATTCAGTGCCGATGGACACGGCGAGCAGGATGAAGCTGAGCAGCCCGCACAGACCCGCAGAGATCACAACTGTCCCAAAGTTCATCTTCACCAGCGCTAAAATCTCTCTTTTGATTCATTGAATTTGAGCGCCGGTTGCTCTCATTCAGGCCCTTTAAAGCCCAGTGCGTTTAGACACATTAAAACACATGATTCCAGCTTTATTTCTGCAGATGTATCCAAGCTGAAGGAAGAAGCGGCTCTCAGCAACAGCTGGATGAAGAAACTGCAAGATATTCCTCGCATCTCTCCTGCACAGCTGTATGTGGAGTGAGAGCAGAAGCTCTGAACACTCAATCTACTCTCTCACCTCACTCTCGCTCTCTGTGCTGCATTTGATCACCAGCGACGAGGTGCTTTTTCCCTTTCTTTGTAAATAGATTACTGTATATATAAATATATATTTTGTTAACATGGCCTGCAGCTGTTTTATTGCAAGACAGAACATTACTCAATTCAACAGGCGAGTAACAGAACAATTCTTAAAGTGGCAGATATTTTTGTTTTGCTTTAAGCATAAACTTAATTTTGAACCAAATGAAACTGTAATTTACTCAATAAATATACACTACCGTCAAAAGTTTGGGGTCAGTACATTTTCATTGTTTCTTTTTTTTTTTTTTTTAAGAAATTAATACTTTTATTCACCAAGGGTGTATTAAGTTAATAATTAAAAGTTTATTAAAAGTTAATAATAAATAATTTACATTGTTATAAAATATTTATATTTTGAATAAACACTGTACTTTTTAAACTTGTTATTCATGAAAGAATCCTGAAAAAAAAAAAAAAAATCACAGGTTCCAAAAAATATTTGGCAGCACAACTGTTGATATTATCCAACACTGATCATTCTAATAATAAATCCGCATATTAGAATGATTTCTATCAAATAAAAAAAAAAAAAAATCAAGTGAAAGTTTTAAAAGAAATGTTTTATGCTGACAAAAGCTGCATTTATTTGATCAGTAAAATTATTAATATTGGAAAATATTTTTATAATTTAAAATATCTGTTTATAAATATATTTTTAAAAAACGCTTTTTTAAAATCCAAAACTGATTTTTCAGCATCATTACTCAGTGTTACATGATTCTCTAGAAATCATTGTAATATGCTGATTTGTGGCTCAAGTAACATTTATTTTTATTAACCACCAGTGTACATTTAAGATACAATCACACTCACAAACACGTGATCAAGTGATCATGAACAGTAGCTCAGATTATATTGGATGGATGTTTAGTGAGTTAATTCAGATGAATTAACATTCAGACTATGATGTAAGTATAAGGTGTGGTGTACAGGAGTCGACTGTGAGACTGATAAAGTGCAGTGCTGATGAATCTCTGAATGTGGGAGATCAGCAGTATGAGAGATTGGTTCATGAAGGACCTGATGTTGTTTATAACAGCGAGAAGCTGGAGTCAGACATTAAGATACACCACAGTTTTGCCCAAAACAAAATAATGTTCAACAAAAATATCTCAGAAGTAGGCTAGTCTTACAAAAGCCTGGCTTTCTCAACAAGGTGTAAAGACACTCATGTAAAGAAGCAATAATAGTGCAGTAATAATGAGCAATAATAATATTGAGCAATAATGAAGACTGACAGCCACAAGATTGTTCTCTTCTGGTCATTTGGTCCTAATTTGTGTGATTTAATTTTGTTTAATAACAGACACAAACCACAAGATGGAGCGTCTGATCGTCCTTTTTTCAATCAATAGATGCTGTCTCAATGTTGCAAGATGTGATTCAGCAGTAAAGCAGCTCTACAGAAGACGATCCATCTTAACGCAGTTCAAGTTGTGTAGTTATCCGTAGTGTCGGTGCCATCAAATCAATGATATTATAGAAAGTTAACTATCTTTCAGATCTCAACTAAATGAGCCAAATACAGAGATACTGTACAGAGCTGGGTGATGAAAGACAAATCTGATCAACACATGATTTCTGTGCTCCTGCATTCAACCTGAATTCATCCTGCTTCGTCCCTCTCAGACTTCAAACACACATACTTACACACACATCTGGATTCATCCTCCAGACATTGGAAACACACATTTGTGTTTAATGTAGGGCTGGTAAGCGATTAAAATGTTTAATCAAATTAATTACATGATGTGGCAATTAACTAATCGCAAATTATTCGCACATCAAATTTGGAAATTTTACTACCAAATGATAATTTAAAGTCTGCAAACTGATCAATTAAGGTTGCTGCACTTTTAAATGAACGGATGGAAAAGATATCTAGATGGCTCCAGCAAAATAATCTTACATTAAATGTTAAGAAAACAGTATTTATGTGTTTTTCTAATAGAAAGAAATCAGAAAAAAAATAAAATTAACGAAGAAATAGAGGAAGTAAACAAAGTTTTTTAGGAGTAGTTCTAGACTCACAACTCCAATTTGACAAATATATAAATAGGCTGTCAAAAATAGTTAAGATGAACTTAAACTGTTTTAAACTTATTAGGAAATATATTACAACTGAGACAGCTCATCTGTTCCTGCATGCAATGATTTTGCCCCGTATTTCATATTGTCTTACAGTGTGGTCACAAACTAATGATTCTTTAATTAGAAAAATTTAAATGCTGTATAATCGGGCTCTAAAAATCTTGGATAAAAAGCCAAATCATTGGCATCATTGTCATCATTGTCACATCTTAAAGAAACTGAATATGCTTAATTTTATGAATTTTAAAAACTTTGGTACAGAGACAAGATGCTACAGGGCGAAACAACAGGCGTACAGAGGTTGGAAACTGTAGGGTTGGATTTTCAGTAAAAGGGTCACAACTTTGGAATATGTTGCCAAATGAGTTTAAAATGATACATGATATAAAGTCTTTCACATTGACGGTTAAACGTTGGCTCACAATAAATCAGACCTGTATGCATAATTGAAATTTTAATTTGGTTTTTTATTAGTTGTTAAATAAGTTTGGAAGAGTTCATAAAATGTGTGTTTTATAATCTGTCTGTAATGTATGTGGATATATAAGGATTTGATATATTATTTTTATGTATAGATTATTTTGGTTATGTATGTATTGACATACATATATATTTTTTTTTAGAAAAGCCTTTCTAGGGACATGAGATGCAAATTAGCTTCTGCTATAATCTCTATGTGCAGTGCATTTTTTCCAGTCTTTGATTGGAATCATGTTTATTGTATCATCCCTATTCAAATAAACACAAAATTAAAAATAAAATAACAAAGCCCATAAAAATTGTACAAATGTTGTATAGTATCATAAAATCTCCTCAAAATTCTAAAGAATAAACAAAAAAAATTACTGAACAAAAATATATTATGTTAAATTTCCTGGTTTAAAAAAAGAAGAAGAAAAAAGTTACATTTCAAGTATCAAGTGTGACCCCAAAAAGGCACTCAGAATTTAATTTTAATGGAGGAAAAAAAAAATCTCAAAAAAATTGTGCAAATTTTGCATAGTATCATAAAATCTCCTCAGAATTCTAGAGAATAAACAAAAATTATTATTAAACAAAAACATATTACATTAAATTCCCTGGTTAAATCACATAAATTCATGAAAATACAGCTTGAGAAATAATGACACAGTAGTGTAAATTTTACATATGATTTTCCACAAACACTAGTATTTGTGTGTATTAGTGTGTGATTTGTGTTGGACTGAAAGAAACACAGAAAGTGTCTCTGACTGGAGAAACATCTTTATCCTGATGATCTGAAACAGGAAACTGTCTTGTGTGTCTGATATTGAACTTCCTGAAGCCTGTGATTAAAACACACACAAAAACAGCAACACTTTCACATCATTACACTCACACTGTGTCGACTAATGTCTGTGTGTATTTAATGTCACACAGAGACAATGAACAGTTGTAATTATGAAGTCTAAATCCAGCATGTAGTGGTTGAGTGAATGTGTGTGTGAATGTGTGTAAGTGTGTGAGTTTGTGTGTGTCAGAGATGCTGTAGAAGGACAGAGTGCCACCAGACACGTCCACATACACTCCTACTCTCTTGGACACTGAACCAGCAGATATATCAGTGGACTTATTATTGTGAAGGGCAATGAATCTGTGATCAGAGTACATCAGACTCCAGGAGTTCACATTATATCCAAACCAAGAGTTACAACTCCATCCTTTCCTCTTGATTCTTTTATATGACACTGATATTTCAACATTATCTCCACTCCATTCAGTCTCCCAGTAACAGCGTCCAGTCAAACTCTCAACACACAGAACCTGAGACACATCAAATCTGTCTGGATGATCAGGATATGACTGTTCCTCATCCACACACGTCACCTTTCTGTTCTCGTCAGACAGAATGAGGTATTTGCTTGCTGTGTTTGTATCCAGTGTGAGATCACAGGCATCTGAACACAAGAACACACATTACAAGAGACGCATTTACAACAACTAAACAACAAACAACAGAACTGTGTGTCTGTTTGTGGACTTACATTTTTGAGGTCCTGTTGTGATCATGAACTCTCCTCCATGATCCACACTAGAAAACACACATGTGATATTTCAATATATAAGTGTCCTCACAAGTGCAGCTAAACACACACATTAAACACACACAGATTTTAAGTGTGTAGTTCATGTAACAGCTGCATGAATGAATGTTTGTTGTGCAAATATGGAACTATATATAAATATATACATAAATAAATTTATATCTTAAACGCTCATAAAAATGGAATAAATATCAGTATAAAGTATAAAATAAAAATAAAGTATAAAATATATATATATATATATATATATATATATATTTTATTTATTTATTTTATGGGCTCTGAGCTTGTTCCTTCTTGGGTGATACTTGGTATTTGAAATGTAAGTTTTTTTTGTTGTTGTTGTTGTTTTTGTTTGTTTTTTTTTTAAAGAAGAACCAATGTAATATATTTTCATTCAATAATATTTTTTTAATAATGATGAATTTTGAAGGGGTTTTACGATACTTTGCAATATTTATACAGTTTTTATGAGTTGTTTTTGTTTTGTTTTTTTCCTGTTAAAATGAATTAAGTTCTGAGCTTCACTTTTGGGTCACACTTGGTACTTGAAATGTAAGTTTTGTTGTTGTTGTTTTTTATAGAGAAAATCAATATAATATATTTTTGTTCAAAAACATTTTTTGATTATTATAAAGCATTTTGAAGGGATTTTATGATACTTTGCAAGATTTTTTTTACAGTTTTTATAAGCTTTTTTTCCTATTAAAATTAATTAAGTTCTGAGCCTCTTCATTTTTGGGTCACGCTTAGTACTTGAAATGACAAACAAGTTGTCATTCACAGTAGACAAAGTCTTAGTGTCACTACACAATTAACATGTGACATTGATGTTTTTGTCATCCTTTCTCCCTACTAAATTAAAATAATGGCTGTATTTCCAGCTGCTATTTGTTGTGGGCTTCTTCATCTTCTGACAAAGTGAGCTGGCTGTGTTGGTGATCTCACGTGTACGTCAAATCATTAGCAATTGTAACAAAAAAGTAACTATTAACTCTTCTTTTGGATGGTAACTGAAATATGACTACTTACATTTTATTAGTAATTAGTTACACTACTAGTTAATAGGGAAAGAAAAAAATTTATATAAAGTATCACTACAGTGATACTACACTACTATTGCTTATGACTAACCATTTTCAAATAAATAAATCCAGAGGTATATGCATGTTTTTGAATAAGTTTTGAATTTTGAATAAGTTCATTTTTTGTTTGTAACTTATCTCAAAAATCGAAACTTACATTTACTCTAGGTTCATTACATGTAAAGTAAAACATTTCAAAAGGTTTTTGTTTTAATTTTGATGATTGGAGCTTACAGCTCATGAAAGTCAAAAATACAGTATCTCAAAATATTAGAATTTTCCTAAAATTAATCAAAAAACTGATTTGCAAAACAGAAACGTTCAAGTTCTTCAAAGTATGTTCATTTATGCACAAAATACTTAGTCGGCAGCAAAAATTACAGCAAATGATCAGTGAAGTGTTGGCATGGAAGTGATCAGCCTGTGGCACTGCTGAGGCACTATTGAGCCTTCAGATCATCTATATATTGTTGGATCAACTGTTTCTCATCTTTCTCTTGAAAATATCCCATAGATTCTCAATGGGGTTCTAGTCAGGCATGTTGGCTGGCCAATCAAGCACAGTTCATGATTATGATTGTCAAAATAAATAAATAATAATAATAATAATCTGCATCTTTCTGCACATACTGTGGTTTAAAAAATAAAAATAAATAAATAAAGAGCACTGTCAGTCATAATTATCACTGTTGGCCTTTTGATGTAAATTCTTATACATTTGAGAGCTTATAATCAAAATCATAGTAGAGAAAAAAAAAATCAAAATTATAATAGAGAAGCTGAGCTTCCATCTGGGACAAGATGAACAGTGATTTAAAGCCCAATGAACTTTGATTTTTCCCAGTGGAAACAGCGCTCATGATGCTCTCACAGACTCTCAGTAAAGAAGTGTCTGGATGAGACCCCAATAATGCATTTTGTTGAATGAACATGACTCTTTGCTCCATCGATTATATATTATAGTTATTATTATTCAACTTACTTGAGTTTGTCCAGATGTTTGAGTGCATCAGAGAGCAGCTTCACTCCTGATTCTCCTGGGTGATTGTAGCTCAGATCCAGCTCTCTCAGGTGTGAGGGGTTTGAACTCAGAACTGATGCCAGAGCAGCACAACCTTCTTCTGTCACCAAACAATGAGATAATCTACAACAACAATATGTGGACAACAAGGTTAAGTTTGAGGATGATTCTCATAAAACCATATTTTCTGCAAGAATTTTTCAAGTTTTCAAGTAGTCAGTACCAAACAGGACCAACGAAGATGGTAACCAACCACTATACCAGTTGCCTTAAAGGGGTCATCGGATGCAAAGCTTACTTTTTAATGGGCTTTTTACACATTTTTATAGATAGGACAGTTGAGAGAGACAGAAAAGCACTAGGAGGAGGGAGGGGAGCAGAGTCGGCAAAGGACCTCAAGACTGGAATCGAACTTGGGTCACCGTGAGCGCAGGTGCGCTCTTTGTCTATGCACTAACCATGAGGCTATTGGCACCGATGCAAAACTCACTTTTACATGTTGTTTGAACATAAATGTGTCTTGATAGTGCATGTACACAACCACTCTGTTATGATAAAAAAAAAATCCACCCAGTGGTATTTTTGTAATCTTTGTAAGATATATACCCTTTTTCAAATCAAGCCATTCTCAGCTTCTTGTCGGTGTGACTCCTGACATCTGAGCAGAAGACTCAGATGATTAACATTACTTTTGTTTTAGAAGGAAATGAGCCTGGCCATCTAGATAAATGCATCCATGTTCGCGCAAATCATTCGTGATGCACCTTCACCTACAGCAGAAGTGAGTATAAGGGTTTTTATGCATCTTTGCAAATCGCCTTTCTTAATAATGTGCTAGTTAGCAAGTTCTGAGGCTAAACACGGCTAAATGCAGCTAAAGAAAAAAAAAACAAGCTCGTCACAATAATCCCCACAGAAGAGAGGGATGTGGTGGCGTCCATATAAAGGAACATGCAATAGAATGGCTCTGAACAGGGCTGATTTTGACAAGGTAAAAAGAGTGTTTTTACACTACCACTGAGAAATTTTAACCAAGCTATGTTATAGACTTCTCATTAAGACCCTAAAGAATCATATCAGCTTGTGGAAAATGGGCATCCAATGACCCTTTAACCTGACTATATATAAATATACATGAATCTATTCATAATTATTAAACAGAGCAAAACACAAATTAGAAAAGAATTCACAAATAAAAACATTCTGAATATGACCAAATAACACTTTTTCTGTCAGAGTGAGTGTTGATGCCCATATGTATATAAACACCACTGACCACTGCAAACTCTTATAAAAACAGGCCTCTTCCATCAGTGTCCATTTTAAAACACTTGCCAGACATGCAACCACACTAAAATGTGCTTGTGCAAAAGATATCAGAGAGCGCACATTCATGGTTTGTTTATTTGCACACTAATAATACTGGACTCACATGTGTCTATTAATGTACAACTCCTGTATGTCACTCGTGAAATCGGCCAAAAAGGAGTGGTACTCCACATAATGTTACTTTATGCTGATTGGACTATATATCCATAAGCAGAATGAACAGTCTAGTTACAGCTAGCTTAACAAGGTAGTTGAATGTAATAGAAAAAAAATCCCTCACTTTCACACTCTGGTGGTGCATCCCTAATGAAGAAACTTCCCCTGGTTATTATTAGTTAAAGGAGAAGTCCACTTACAGAACAAAAATTTACAGATAATGTACTCACCCCCTTGTCATCCAAGATGTTCATGTCTTTCTTTCTTCAGTCGTAAAGAAATTACGTTTTTTTGAGGAAAATATTTCGGCATTTTTCTCCATACAGTGGACTTCTATGGTGCCCAGAGTTTGAACTTCCAAAATGCAGTTTAAATGCGGCTTCAAACAATCCCAAATGTGGCTATAAACGATTCCAGCTGAGGAAGAAGGGTCTTATCTAGTGAAACGATCGGTTATTTTCATAAAAATAATGCAATTTATATACTTTTTTAATGTCAAACGCTCGTCCTGTCTTGCTCTGCCTGAACTTGTTTTTTTCTGGTTCATGACAGTTAAGGTATGTTGAAAAACTCCCATCTTATGTTTTCCCTCAACCTTTTTTTTTTTTTTTTTTACCTTTTTAGTTAAGGGTGCTTGATCTTCTTTACGTGTTCACTTTGCAAACACTGGGTCGGTACTTCTGCAATGATGTAGGATGATTTTGAAATGATTTTGAGGGAGTTGAAGTTGAGGGAGAAAATATGATTGGAGTTTTTCAACATACCCTAACTGTCTTCAACCAGAATACACAGAGTTCAGGGAGAGTAAGACAAGACAAGCGCTTGAGATTAAAAAGCATATAAATTGTATTTTTTTAAATGAAAATAACAGATCATTTCGCTAGATAAGACCCTTGTTCCTCAGCTGGGATCATTTACAGATGCATTTGGGATCATTTGAAACCACATTTAAACAGCATTTTGGAAGTTATACTCGAGGCACCATATCAGTCCATTATATGGAGAAAAAATCCTGAAATGTTTTTCCTCAAAAAACAATTTCTTTATGACTGAAGAAAGAAAGACATGAACATCTTGGATGACAAGGGAGTGAATACATTATCTGTTAATTTTTGTTCTGGAAGTGGACTTCTTTAACTAATTATTTAACATAAACTGACAACTAAAAATATTTATTAATCATAATTAATTTCTAAGTTAATGTTTAATAACTAATTAAAATCTAAAGTTGTAAAGGTTAAGTATTTTGTTGTTATAAGAAAAGACAGTTATACCTTTTAAAGTATAACAACACTTTTTTTGCAACTTATGGTAATATTGTGATGGATCAGCAGTTATTGCAACAAGAAAATATGATACTGCCGTACCTGCCTACTGGAGGCTAATGCGACTAAGATATAATGTGCAGTTTTCATGTTACACTGCGACTGATGTTTATTTGTGTTAACGTGACTGCTCATTTGGAGTCAACTCTCAGCGTAGCAAATCGATCAACAAGCACAGTATCATACAAGTGTTGTTTTTGTCTTGAATGGGACACATACTGTTATGGAGCGAACGAGTTGTAAAGTGGACAGATCCAAATGCAAGCCTTTATTGTACCGAGACAGAGACATGGTCATATACAGGCAGGGTCGAACACCGGCAAACAGGTATACAGAGGGCAAGACACAAAAGTAATCCACGAACAGGCGAGGCTCGATCAACGGCGAACGTAATCAAGGGGGATAGGCAAAAGGGTAATCCAATAAACATGCAAGAGTTCCAGGACAGGCAGTGAAACAAACAAGACCAGATAACAAGGCTAGGATCAAGACACGAATGACAAGACAAAAGAAACAAAGCTTAACTTGACTTAGAAACTTGGAAGTGGCTCCGTAAAGTAGCTTACACTAGACGAGTGCTAAATGCTGTACAATACTCAGCCCTGAAGAGTGGGAAGGGCCTTGTATTTATACTGGTTGTGGTTGGCTGCAGCTGTGTGCGTGATGAGTGAGGTGGAGCATGGGAAATGTAGTCCCGGGTGTAGTGCAAAAGTCTTAGTAATGTGAGTGTCAATAGAATGGCATGGCCACCTCTGGTGGCGAGTGGACTGAAGATCATGGAGCAGGTTTGTGACACATACACCCATACTGATGAGAATCAATCAGATTTTGGCTAAATCATGCAGCCCTACAACCAAGCAAAGCAGCTTTATAGTTTTGTTATAGCAAATATAATCTGTTCAACTACAATTTGATTTTTTTTTCTGTATACAGACTTGCTTGCTCTTTTCCTCTAGTAGTGAAACTGTCACGCAATAATCAACATCACTACAGTGCACATGCTACCCACTACTGGCTCTGGCTCTTGTTCACACAGACACATATGAATCCCAAAAATGTTACTTGGTTCTTTTTCTAAGGATTTACTGTACCTTTCCAGCACTCTGGCTGTAGTTTGTTTTCCCACAGAAATTTCTTTGAATTTGAAAGAATCAAAGCCCAGTGTGAACAATCAGGGACCTCATCAGGCACCACGCTTAGCATTTATATTTTGTAGTATATTTTGCATTTAGGTCCTTAAATAATTTAGGGCATAAACAAACATGCAAATAACAGCCTTTTATTAGTAAGGGTGGAACTGTACATAACAACTGTGTGCTTGTATGCTGTTATTTTAAACAGACCCATAAGTACCTCAGTATGTTGAGTTGACAGCTTGGACTCTTCAATCCAGGACATAGCAGCTTCACTCCTGAATCATATAGATCATTGTTACTCAGATCCAGCTTTCTCAGGGAGTTTGCTGATTGAAGAGCTGAAGCCACAATTTTACAGTGCTGATCAGTGAAATTACAGTCTGCCAATCTGAAAAAAGAGAGGACTCTGGTTATAACATATGGACTGGCAAAGACTCAGCTTCTCTGTCTTCCCTGCCACTCCGACTCTACAGCATAATTTCACCATTCAGCTTGGTTTATCAACAATTACCCCATCAAGTTCAGTAAGAATTTTTCGCATAATTTTTCTTGACCAGAACACAATGCAAAAACCACTTGATAATGCAGATTTGCATTGCACAACATCAGAAAGATCAATCCCTTTATAAAGGAGCATGCTGTACAACTTCCTGTCGAGGCCCTTGTTATTTCTAGGCTGGACTTCTGCAATGCTCTTCTGGCTAGGCTTACATTATGTGCAATCAAACCTTTACAAATTATTCAGAATGCAGCAACACAACTGTTCTTCAACAAGCACATAAGGGCCCACGTCACACTTCTCTTCATCTCCCTTTAATGTGCCGTAAGCACCTAGTTCCAGGAGTTTTTTAACTTCAACTCTTCATCTAATTAGTAGAGAATTCAAAGCCTGAGTTGGGTGTCTGAAAAACACCTTAAACCAGAGATGAAACCACAAAGCTGGTGTGGAGGTATATATAATTACTAGGGCTGTCAATTTAATGTCATAAATTTATTAATTAGTTATGAAAAAAACAACGCAGTTAAAATATTTTTAACACAGTTAAAGACCTGTACAAAATCTTATATTTCAAACAGCTGACTGTTGACAAATATGTTGCAGGGCAACAATTCCATAAATGCAGTTATGCCCTAAAATGCCCCTGTATGTGTTTTGTTTCATATTCATATATATGACATATCACACAATATTACACTGGCAGCAAGAGCAATATGGCATGAGTCCTGATCTATCACAAGCTTAAATGTGATTTTATACAACAGTTCAGTAAATAAGAAGTTGATATAGTGTTTTATTTTACATGCTCATTAAATGCAATAATGAACGAAATAACATTATTTAACCATCAAGGTGTAAAAGCACAATCAAATAATGTACTTTTGTGATTGTGAATAAGTGCAATGTCCCGATAATAAATGTATGTTGTTGTTGCTGTATAATTACTATTAAGAAAGTGCTGTCTTTTAAGAGTAACACTAATCCAGTGCACTGATACAGCATGTTCTGCCAGCTATGTCTGCTATAGGGACACTTACCGAGACGGGCATTTTGACAATTTTTGTGTCAATATGTCCCTTCAAACACAATACTTCAGAGAGAGCCTAATATTTCCATGCATTATGAGCAGAGGTGTGGGGTTGCACGCTTCAGACAAATCTTGTCACTTGAGTCTTCTGGCTCTAAATGTTTAAACTGGCAAGGCTTAAATGAGCGTAGTTTAAACACAGATAGCAACGTGTGCTGTTTAGGTCTCACCTGCACATGTACGCTATCAGCAAGATGATGGAATAAATGACTGCTCATATTCCAGCATACAGCATTCACATTAAACAGGAGTGAATGGTTTGTCCACGTTTGCAGTTATTCATAACAAACCATATTACAAATGTGTTGTCAGGTTAAGTTGCTACGCTGAACCACGGTCCTAGTGTGTGCCGAACCGTGTGTGGAGAACTATACAGTTCAAATTTTTAAAGAGAATCGTTCCACCCCTAATGTTGTGTTGTAGAGTATATTGAGACAAAGGCATGCTGTAGCACGATACCATGGTATTTTTTCAAAAGCAGATTGTGGAGACATTTTAATTGTCCACGATCAAAAATCATCATGTCGCACACCCCTACTGGGGACTAGGGATGCAACAATACAGTTAGTCCACGGTTCAATATGTACCTCGGTTTTTGGTTCGATTCGGTTCTGATAGCTTGCCACATCGGAGTGTTTTTTTGCATCTAATTAACAACAAAATACTTCTGTAAACTTCTGTACACTGGAAAAAGTGTGGATTATTATATGTCTGCTTAATATTCTTTTAAGAGAGGTATTATTTTTCAGATTTTTTCAGAGGGCGCCCTCGAGCAGAAAATAGACATATGCATCAAAGAAGTAGCACTGATTACATTCCGTTTCCGTTTCCGTTTCTCTAATATGGATAAAGGCATCGCTATTGCTGTAACTGAATAAAAACAAGATATAACATTAAACGTGTTGAATGATGAAATGTAAGGACAATAAACACTCGCCTGCAATAATATATGGTTTATCTGTGTTCTTCATGCCATCTCAGGTATTTTCATAATGATATTTGTAAGCCATAATCGACATACAGTGTAGAATATATTGTCTGCCTCATTCTATGATAAGACGCCACATCAGATCACAAAAGTAAGTTATTTCAAACACTCGACTGATGCTGTGAAGTAAAAATAAGTTATAATGTTCTCTTTTGTTGGACAACAGGTTTAGAAAGGCTTATCATTGCATTTCATTAGAAGGGGAGATGCTCTGTGTGTGTTGCTTTTTCAAATAAAAGCGGGGAAGCGTTTCCTCATTTCAGCACGTGAAATTGCGGGCACACACAGCAAATTCCGAGAGAAATAAAACAAGTAAATTATTTAAATGCAAAACCCGAAAAACCGCAATTAACAAGCATGTATTGAACCGTGGATGTTGTACCGAACGGTTCGATATTATATTTAGTATTGTGACATCCCTGCTGGGGACACCTAATTTTTGGCAAGCGATTTAATTGCACAGACACTATTGGAAGAGAACTGAACTAAGCTGGATGATGACATCACTGAACCAACAATTCAGTGAAAACATGACTGAAAAACTGACTGTTTACTGTTGTCCTCTTTTTAGAGCTGTTGTCCTCTTTTTTGACATATATTTTTATGTTTAACACCGTAAAGCTGCTTTGACAATGTGTATTGTATAAATCGCTACATAAAATAAAGATTAAAAAATTATAAATCAGAAATGTTTATAATGTGGGGCTTAGCAAAGGGTTAGTTTGTCATCAAAAATGTTTATGAAAATAATCGTACTTCTCATATCAGAAGAAGACAGATGTATTTACAGAAGTCTGTGAGCTATGAAGAAAAATAATAAAGGTACTAAAGCAGGGGTGTCAAACTCCGGTCCTGGAGGGCCACAGCCCTGCAGAGTTTAGTTGCAACCCTAATTAAACACACCTGATCCAATCAAACAAGTCCTTCAGGAACTGAGTTTGACACCCCTGTACTAAAGGTAATAAAGGTAAAGCCTGTGGTTTCCCCAAATACAACACACACACAAAAAAAACATCATAGGTACTCCATGTTCAATCATTATATATGAAATAGGCACTGCATGAATACATTTGCTAAAAATACCTATACGATTTATTTAAAAAATATTGTTTATATATTTGGAGATCATATATTTATTAATTAACATACTGAATTAATCAATGGAAAGACAAACCTCAGTATGTTGAGTTGACAGTTTGGACTCTTCAGGCCAAAGCTTCACTCCTGAATCTCGCAGATCATTGTGACTCAGGTCCAGCTCTCTTAGGGGGGAGTCTGAAGATTGCAGAGCAGAAGCCACAATTTCACAGTGCTGATCAGTGAGATTACAGCATACAAATCTGAAAAAAAGAAAGGACTTTGGATATAAGACATGCTGGTGTGTCGGTTTCCTTAACTTCCTTAACCAGAAAAGATCATGGTGATTGATTATTTAAAATAAAGACATGACTTCATATTTTATGAACATTATTTGTAATATGCTTCAACATATTTGTTTCTTGTTGTGCATGTCTTGTTAGCTACACATTGTGTTTTAGTATTATTATTATTATTATTATAATCATTATAGCAGTTCTTTAGTTACTAGAAACGTCCAGGCAGTTGTGTTGTGACAGGCTGGAGCTAAACTCAGTAGGACACTAGAACTCCAGGAACAGAACTACATAGCCCTGGTTTAGGTAGTACTGACTGGACTATGAGGGACTTCTGAGGAAGTGACAGTTATTTTCAGTTAATCTGACACTTCGTAACTATCTTTTATGAGAAAAGGCATGTAATTAAGCGTGCTGACAATTGTGTCATTAAGGAAGAATGGCTATGGTGCTAGATTATTTTGTGTCTTGGCATGATAGGTGTCCTTCTTGAATTGAATGTTTTAAAAATCAAGTATATGAAAACTGACTTTAATAAGTTCACATTCCCAAGCATATGTTAATGGACAGGGAATTTTGTGGACAGTTCTAATTAATCTGTGAACTATTATTAATTTTTGATCATTTTTAATTTTAATATTACTGGTATATTACAGGAATCGACCCTCACATAAAATAATCAAATCTGTAGGCATGTATGTTTTATCTTCACCAATGATTTTCTAGCATGAAATGTAATGCTTAAAAATGCTTAAGTTGTAATGTAAAAAAAAATATTTGGATAAAAGCACCTACTAAATTCATCTGCTATAATCTAATATGTAAATATTAATGTAAACAATTGTATACAATGGAACTACAGTAAGGAAAAATTTTTGATCCCCTGCCTATTTTGTATGTTTTCCCACTGACAAAGAAATCGTCAGTCTATATTAATATATATTATACTATTTTAATAGGAGGTTTATTTTAACAGTAAGAGACAGAATACCAACAACAACAAAAAAAAAAAAATCCAGAAAAGCGCATTTCAGAAAAGTTATAAATTGATTTGCATTTAAATGAGCTAAATAAGTACAGTATTTGATCCCCTATCAGTCAGAAAGATTTCTGGCTCCCAGGTGTCTTTTATATAGGTAACGAGCTGAAATAAGGAGCACTCTCTTAAAGGGAGTGCTCCTAATCTCAGCTTGTTACCTGTATAAAAAACACCTGTCCACAGAAGAAAACAATCAGTCAGATTCCAAACTCTCCACCATGGCCAAGACCAAAGAGTTGTCCAAGGATGTCAGGGACAAGATTGTAGACCTATACAAGACCATCGTAAAGCAGCTTGGTAAGAAGTTGGTGCGATTATTCACAAAAGGAAGAAACACAAAATAACTGTCAATCTCTCTCGGTCTGGGGCTCCATGCAATATCTCACCTCGTGGAGTTTCAAGGATCATGAGAACAGTGAGGAATAAGCCCAAAATCTTGTCAATGGTCTCAAGGCAGCTGGGACCATAGTCACCAAGAAAACAATTGGTAACACACTATGCCATGAAGAACTGAAATCCTGCAGTGCCCACAAGGTCCCCCTGCTCAAGAAAGCACATGTACATGCCCGTCTGAAGTTTGCCAGTGAACATCTGAATGATTCAGAGGAGAACTGGGTGAAAGTGTTGTGGTCAGATGACACCAAAATCGAGTCCTTTGGCATCAACTCATTCTCTGTGTTTGGAGGAAGAGGAATGCTGCCTATGACCCCAAGAACATCAACCCCACCATTAAACATGGAGGTGGAAACATTTTGTTTTGGGGGTGTTTGTCTGCTAAGAGGACAGGACAACTGCACCACATCAAAGGGAGGATGGACAGGGCCATGTACCATAAAATCTTGGGTGAGAACCTCTTTCCCTCATTGAAAATGGCTCTTGTATGTGTATTTCAGCATGACAATGACCCAAAACACACGGCCAAGGCAATGAACCTTAACTCCATAGAAAAATGTGGAGGGAGCTATTTGGTTTCAAACCTTAATGACATGGAGAGGATCTGCAAAGAGGAGTGGGACAAAATCCCTCCTGAGATGTGTGCAAACTTGGTGGCCAACTACAAGAAATGTCTGACCTCTGTGATTGCCAAAAAGGGTTTTGCCACCAAGTACTAAGTCATGTTTTGCGAAGGAGTCAAATACTTATTTCACCCATTAAAATGCAAATAAACTTTTCTTTTGTTCATACAAAAAATGCAAATACTGAAAAACAGATTCAGTGTTGACTCCTGACAATTTACTCACAGTGCTTATTTAAACAGGGCTACGTTTTCCGAAAGCATCATGAGAAATTACTGCCATCTATGCTGTCAGCTTAGTCTTTTGAGAAATTCAGCTCAGAGGAATGCTCACCATATAACAGAGAATCTGGAGTAATTTCACAATATAGAAATGGAAATTAAGTTATAATTAAGTTGAACGTTAAAAGTTTAGGTTGATCATGTTTTGTTCTGTAATTTGTTTTAATATATGTGTCAGCAAAAAAAAAATAAAAAATGTACTGTCAGCTACAGTTTAACTACGTTAAACACGTTCACACTGTTTTTGGGATTGACAACCATATTTACTTACAGGTGTGAGTCTTGAAATGTCACGTTCATACAGCAGCTTACATTCGCTTTTCGAATACTGTCTGTATGAACGTGCAACGGGAGTCAAGCCCGTATTCCTTAATAGTAACCATAGCAAGAGAGACCAAAGCAATTTCAAAGATGACGACATACGTAAAACTGAAAGTATTACCAATTTCCGGCATGACAAGAGTCCAATCGTGCCACGAGTTCATCCATCAAAGTCATCATGAACCGACAGCAGCTTTTAAATTTGGGTGGAGCATTGGAGCCATGCACAGAACACAAAACTGATGGGAGGGAGAGGCTCCAGTGGAGACTAGATATAAAACTTTCAGATGACACGCAGCTCATTTCTCCATCACTGTAAGTTACCGAAACCACAATTTGTTGCCAATTAACTTAAAGTTAGTGAAGGCAGGATGGGCAGGATGGGCAGAATCGCACTGATAGACACACACCAGAAGTGCTCTCTCTCGCACAGGCTCCACTTCTTCTGTTCTCAGACAGCACGCGATCAGTTTTTAGTGCTCAAATGCAGACACAGTAGTCCAAATGTCTATCATGTTGACTATCTCACTTATATTATGTAAGTTGTGGCTTAAGTGAAGATAAACAGTTGGGTAAAAACTGAATGTGTCAGTATTACATGCATGCCTTCCATCTTAAAGGGAGAGCATTCCTAATTAAATACCTATCTGTCATTAATCTTAACCAACAAAAGATGTTAAATAAATGTATAGCCTACATGTTACGCAATTAACATGTTAATTACTGTATCTGAAAAACGAGAATTTGTATCTCCAGTGTATAATAATTATATAATAATAAGTACAAATATAATAATAAGTAGTCCTTTTTCCAAACTGTTAAAGTTATAGTTCACCCCAAAATGAAAACTGTCATAATTTATTCAAGTCTTCCCAAATTCAATCCTTGATTCAAATTTATCATAAGCTTTGATTTGGTTTAAATAATTGATGATTATTTTTGTTTGAAGACTAAAATAGCTACCAAAATAAATGTTGGTAACTGCAGTTTAACTTAGAATAATGTAAAAATTCAATGACTTTTCGTCGACTAAAACTAGACTAAAACTATGAAAGACTTAAATGACTAAAATGTGACTAAGACTATTAAGCATTTTACTCCCAAGATAAACACTAAGACTAATTCAAAAATGTCAAAATTAACACTGGTTGTGAGTCCTGAAAATTTACAGATGTGAGTTCAATTGTAGAATACGGTTGTCACACCTGTAAATAACCGTACTGTGTGTGAATGTAACTGTATTAAGTACTCAAAAGCAGAATTGACAACCGTAATCTGCTGCTGTGTGAACGTGGCCTATTTGTAGTACGACAGACATAACTACAAATTTACCATGATATTTTTAATACAAACATGGTAATAATAATGGTAAAACTGACAACACTGTGACAGCTCAAAATGTATAACACCACAGTTTTCATAGCCTCAAAAGTACAACTTTGTACCTTCTCTGCCTTCTCTAAGTACGACAAGTATGCACCCTTTAAGGGTGGATAAGGGTATGAAAAATAACCTTGGTGTTACATATGTTAAACTGTATAACCATGCATTTTGGTGACGTTAATGTTAATGTATTTATATATTATGCATTTATTCATAGTCTTCTTTATGAGACTATTTTGGATCATTTTTCATCCAGCTGATCAGATAAGAAACTGGAAAAAAAAAAAATCTAAAATCTAAATCAAATAAAATCACTTCAAATGTAAATATGTTCATTTTCACACTCACAGAGCTTTTCTGCAGTTTCTCACAGCAGGTACCAGTCTCCTTCGACCCTCTTTTGATTTGATAATGTATTTTTCAAGGTCTAACTCTTCCAGCACCTCCTCTGACATCAGAATCATGTTTGCCAAAGTTGAGCATTGTGCAAGAGAAAGACTTTTATTTTTTGCTTTAGATTTTAAAAGCGCCTGCACTTTTTTTAACGACAGAGTTATCCTTCATCTCAATCAAGCAGTGTGACAGATTCATCCATCTTTCAGAACTGACATTGGTTTTTTGACCTTGTTTGAGGTTTTGAATTATTTTCTTGATGTTCTCTGGGTTGTTCTCTGTGTGTATCAGTACATCTTTTAAGAGTCTCTGATTGGACTCCAGTGAGATGCCATGAAGGAATCGAAGGAAAAGATCCAGGTGTCCATTTTCACTCTTCAAGGCTTTAGTCATTGCTTCCTTTAGAAACAAATCCAGAGTAACATTCTCACACTGAGCTCTAGACTTTCCTGTCAGGAACATTTTCAGAACCTCACTGTTCTTGTGTAAATAGCAGAAAAACACATACAGTGCTGCAAAAAACTCCTGAAAGCTCAGATGTACAAAGCTGTAAACCTTCCTCTGATAAATCACTGATTCCTCTCTAAAGATCTCAGTGCAAATCCCAGAATACACTGAGGCATCAGTGACGTCTATGCCGTTCTCTCTCAGGTCCTCCTCATAGAACATCACATTGCCCTTCATCAGCTGATTGAAAGCCAGTTCAGCAAGTTTCACAATCACTTGTCTGTTGGACTGCAGGAGTTTCTCTGGATGTCTCTCTTCATATTTCTGCTTCCTCATATTGGTTTGAATGAGCAGGAAGTAGATGTACATTTCAGTCAGAGTTTGAGGGATTTCTGCACTGAGGTCTTGTTTCAAGATGTTTTGAAGCACAGTAGCTGAGATCCAGCAGAAGACGGGTATGTGGCACATAATACGGAGGCTTTTTGCTTTTCTAATGTGTGAGATGATTCTGCTGGCTTGATGCTCATCACTGATTCTCTTCTTGAAATATTCCTCCTTCTGAGGGTCAGTGAATCCCTGAATTTCTGTCACACGGTTGATGTATTTAGAGGGGATCTGATTGGCTGCTGCTGGTCTGGTGGTGATCCAGATGAGAGCAGAGGAAAGCAAATCTCCTTTCATAAGGTTTGACATCAACACACCCACTGATGAAATCTCAGTCACATCAGAAATTTTCTGACTGTCTGAAAGCATCAGTGTAATTCTGCTTTCATCCAGACCATCAAATATGAACACAACTTTACATTCATCATACATTTTTGAATCCAGACCTTGAAGTTCAGGATGAAAGTCAAGCAGAAGTCTGTGAAGACTGTACTGATGATCTTTAATCAAGTTCAGCTCTCGAAATGTAAGCATAAACATGAAATCTACATCCTGATTGGCTTTTCCTTCGACCCAGTCTAGAATGAACTTCTGCACAGAGGCGGTTTTTCCAATTCCAGCGATGCCTTTAGTAAGAACAGTCTTTATTTTGTCTGTCTTCTCTCTTCTCATCTCTTCAAATCCTGGATCAAGTAAAGGATTAAAGATGTCATTGCAGTTTATTGGAGTGTCTTGGAGTGTCCTGTAACTCTCCATCTGTAGCATCTCATGTTCTTCATTCACTCCTTCACTCCCTCCCTCTATGATGTACAGCTGTGTGTAAATCCTGTTCAGGAGGGTTTGATTCTCTTGTAGTTTGACTCCCTCAAATACGCTTTCATACTTGTTCTTCATCCTGGTTCTGTGCTGGTCTTTGACTCTCTGCAGATCATCATGCACTGGTTGGTCTGAACTGAGCTGCAGGTCTGCTTCTGTATCATGTTGACTGATGTGGTTCTGACTGTAGGAGGATGTGAAGATCATTGAGGACACAACTTTATTACCACTAAAAAAATTATAAAAGAACAGAGATACAAACAAACAAGAAAAGACATCAGATTATTTTAGAATTCAATAACAGTAACATTGACATGGACAAAAAGCAGTGTTCACATGAAATTATTTTGAATTTAAGCAGTAACAGATGACAGATGATATGGAGTGCTATAGAAGCAATCACAGATTCAATTAGTTTTTGCATTTCTTAGTTTAACATTAAAATCCCCAAAACCAGAGCTGAGATTATTGTGGTCTTTGTTTTTTAGAGCATTAGTAAAGGTATGTATGTATGTATGTATTATTGCTTATGCAGAGGCTACTTAGTGAAACATATTACACAAAATGTGAAGAAATTGATTCAGAGAACCTACTAGAGGTAAAGAACCTACTACCTGTCATTTTGAAATGGACATGAATGTACATGAATTGCTTATCAGAGCTGCTTATTCAATCAATCTTATAAGTTATTAAAATACTAAAATATTAGATATTCTGCAGTATTAATAGCCAGTCGTCACTGCAAAAAAACAAAAAAAAAAAAAAATGGGGAACTGCTGATTTAGGATCAAGTTTATTTCAAATCTAAATTTTCATATTCATCATTTCAGTGAATTAATTTAAAGCATTACAAGAGACACAACCACACCCACAATATATCTCTGTTTGTTGACAGTGATAATGTAAATAAGTTTTTTTTTTTTTTTTGACTGAAAAGTAGACAACTGTGATGTCGTCTTAACTAAGTAATAGGACTGCTGATGATCAAATGATCAAATGATCAAATATTACAGTATAAATAATTACAGTGCTAGAACTAGACGTTTTTCTTCATCCACATTGTCCCAGCCAGTCATCATACTAACTAGGCTGCAAACCACTAATTTAAAAAAGTTTATTTATTCCAAACCATTCTAATTTCTATTTTGGGAATGATTTATCATTTATGTATCACTACCTTCATTTAGCAAAGGTCTCTTTCTTTAAGGATTTCTTGCTTTACATCATTTTTATTTCTGTGTTGTACTTATAAAAAAAAAAAAAAGGAGATTATGATTTCATTTGATATTTTCTGGCTAAAGAACATTTACAGTCTTGTATATTCTGTCTTCCTCTGTTAAATGTCTGGTACATCATGATCATATACTCACACAGGGTCAAAGCGCACTGCTCCAGCACTGAACACGGGTGAATTCATATCGGATGTGTTGCTTTTCATGGACACACATTTGGATACTGGAGATGCTGCTCTCTTTCTTTTCCTGCTGATGATACTGAGAAAAACACAAAAATATTTCTTTCTACTGATCTGTCTGCTCCATTAAATTGGTAAATACTGGTTTAAAAAGTAGTATTTGTGTTGCACACTGTACAGTTTAAAAGAAAAGACATTTTATTAACAGTATTACTATAATAAAATACATAGTTAAGTCACGCATACAGTACATGCATAGTTCCCCAAAGGGAACCAGACGCTGTGTCCTCTAGCCCTTTTTGGGTTTATAGCACAATTAACTGCTGTATGTTAAACTCTGACATTGAATCATGAATGCTCAATGCTCTGTGTAAATGCATTGTTCTGTTCCACCGATGTGCTGTCGGCAGATCAACTTTGGAGGAAATATATATTGCCTATGTTTTATCTAATGGCATATTTGCAGGGGCTGTTTAAGAATATGATAGACATGTGACTGTGCCAAAGGAACAGTCAGCAGGTTAATCAGCAGCTACCCAGATGAAAGGTACCCTCACTAGATTTATTACTCACCTACAGCAATAGTTGTACAATAGCTGCTTATGAATTGACCTTAGATACTCTCTTCAAGAAAAAAACACCATGTTTCGATGTTGCTAGAATTATTTGTACTATTGACCAATCAGAACCTGTAGAAATAACGTCAACAGGCATCCATATGACTATAAGTAGTTATAGTGCTTCTATAATCTAAGTTAGTTTCAGGGCTGGATCCTCCAACTTATTTTCTATGGCCTTTGGAACCGAGTCAGTAAACTCTGTCAACTGATTAAACTTCAGATTTGACTCCTGGTCTTCATTGAGCTTATTCGTCTCTCAATGGGGTTTCACTGTGATTCCTCTCCAGACCCATAAACGCTTGAATTCAGAACTCAGATTTGAGTATCTCACCAATAATGAAACCAGACAGAGCCACTCAAACGAGAAATTTTAAAGACAGACTATGTTGCTCCAAATTCATGTGTTCATTATTATATGTTATTAGGTGTTTAAACTGAACTGCAAAACTTAAATGCTACTACTGTGGTGTGCATACTCAGAATGATGACATACTTTCTTCTGCTGAGCACCAAAGAAGATGTTTTGAAGAATGTTGGTAACCACACACTTTCAGGTTCCCTTTGACTTCCTTTATATTCCATATAATTATTCTTATTCAGCAAGTCCTATATTTTATTTTCATATTATTCTTTTGAACATTCTTCAAAATATCTTCTTTTGTGTCCCTAGAAGAAAGACAGTCATACAGGTTTGATGAGTGTAAATGACAGAATTTTGGAGTTTGGTTGACGCCTAGTGGCCATTTTGGGCAATGCATCTGCAATGTGCTATAAACCTAGTGCACATCGCTTGTTTGTGCTATCAAGCTCAAACTTAAAGCACAGCTGTTTTATCAATGAATAAATTAATTTAGTGCAGTACACTAATGCACTGATATACTTCAAGAGCAATCAAAGATAGGTCTGACATAATTTCAAACTAAATGTGGTCAAACTTAAGTTTGTTTTGGTGGTTCGAAACAGCTCTCAGAGAAATCTTTCTTGTAAAGCTTTTCATCTGCTTTTAAACACCTTCAAACTGTCTTTGAAATATACAGATGATAAGGAGATAATAAGGAGAACCTGGCTTCACCTACATCATGAGAATAAATCAATATACTAAAGTGTTTTGTTGGAAATGTAAAAATACAAAAAAAAATAATAATAATAAATAAATAAATAAATAAATAAAAAATGTGTAAGGGTTAGGCAGGAGTGCCAACATCTGTGTGTGTGCCCCAATTTGTGTCCAGTTTAGGCTGTTTGTTATTAAATAATATTGTTGTATGATTGATTGAGTTTCCGTTTTTAGGGGCGGTACGGTTCGTCTTGGGCACCAACAGAGTATGGGCCCTGAACTACATGATACTCACACAGAGTAAGAGTTCACAGCAGCTCCATCACTGTGAACTGGGGGAATATGCATGGATCTGTTACTCTTCATAGACTCACAGCTGAATCCTGGAGATGCTGCTGTCTGGGTGTCAACAGAAGTCTCATCCTCTCTATCCTCATAACCACTCATTTTACAGGCAGGTTTCTCCTTTTCTTTCCCCTCATACACATTCATTTTACATGTAGGTTTCTCTTTCTCTTCCTCCTTGATGATAAACTTGATTTTGGGCCTGTATGTGGCAAAAAAAAAAAAAAAAGAACACAGTACACAACAAAATTTGACACTTAGTTTTACATTCTATTTTATTAGTTTTATTTGTTCCACTTAAATTCAACATTAATATTTCTTCTTCATTTACTGGAGACTTCTTTTCTTAAAGAGTTACTGTCTTGCAACGGTCATTTTAAACTCTAATCTAACAAACCTGAACCAGATAATCCAAGTCTTCAAAGTTACTTGAAGGTCTGTTGAAGCAGGAAGACAGACCTCCAGAAGCAGGGTTGAAGATCCCTGCTCTAATTAATAGGGGTGTAGGTACTGCATACGAAATGTCGCCCAAATTTTTAATATGCTATGGATTTTTTTACGTGTTTATCCTGTGATGAAGGGTAGACCTGCTGTACTTTCCCAGTCAATTACTGCATAACTAAACATTCACTGGATATGAAACAAAACATTCAAACTGTTTAAGTCAATCTGGAGCGATGTAAACCAGACAATATTTTAAAAATTAAAAAAAAAAAAAAAAATGGCTGCGAAGTTTTCAAGCTTTTATGTGTTACAGTTATATATCAAGAGAATAATCTTTGATGTGATTTGAGTTCGACTTAAAGTCTATTCAGTCGCAAATGCTCCTTAGTAAAAATATTACAGATGAACCGTTTTGACGAACTTACCTTAACATACAAAGTCATTTTCCGATTCTGAATTCTCTAAAGGTGGCGTTAGCTGTGTCCCAAAGTGGAGTGCGCGGACTCCGAAGTGCGTATTTGAAGTGCGAATGCGTCACTGCGGCGCGACAAAGGCTGTCCCAAACTGAAGTGTGTGGACTCCGAACTGTGAATTTGAAGGGCGACGTAAGCTTTCCCAATTCAGGATGCACCCTCTGAAGTGCGCATTCCAAGGCCGAATGCGTTACCGCGGCGCGACGAAGGCTGCCGTAATTCGAAAGCGACTTTAAATGCGGTGTCCGATTCCCAAGAAAATAGGTTCGTTTGAGATGCACCTCGCCTCGCCTGAAATGTAGGCGAGAGTAGGCGGCTGCAGTGAGGGGAGGAGTGAAACAAGCGCAGTCAAGACGGACAGATCTGACCTCTCAAAGCAGAACAGAGATCAAACGAGATCAAAGACGGATATTGCGTTATCACACTCACGTGCTGTGTTGCTGATAAACATGATATAATGATGAACAAGACACTCAAAGTGCTTGCTATTTAATTCCATGCGAAAGGCGTATTTATCATCCATTTTTACTTTAATACAAACGTGTATTTTAGATTTTTATAGAAATATGACAACGATCACATATCTCACGCAGAGATCGCACTGGCATAGTGTTTGGGAATATTCATACATAATTTAAACACATAACGACATGATATTAGATTAAAAAATGTAAAAAGTTTCTAAATATGTTCACCATCAAGACAATAAACTATTATAAAATCGCACCTTGGTAACACATTAGCATTTGAACTGCTATACATACATGTATGTGTGTGTGCATGGTTTTGTATTTTTTTCACATGTATCATTACATTATTCAAGTCGGTTCAAACGCAATGAATGCATTTAAAATTGTAATCCGGCAAGGATGCAGCAAAACAATAAAATTTACCAGGCCACACTCTTGGCCAAGCCTGAGGTACATCCCCACCATCTCCTCCAGTAAAACATTAAAATATAAAAACAAATATGACCAATGCTGGCTCCATAATTTGAAGTGTTGGGCAGTAGCGTCGCTACAAGTAGTGACGCTACTAGCTTAACTACATTTCTCAGTAGCGTGGTGGTAGCGTCGCTGTTTTCTGAATCAAATAGCTTTTCAGTAGCTAAGCTCTTATAGCTAAGCTCTTATTTTGATCAAGTAGCGCGGTAGCGTCAACAAAAGCTAAAAGCTATATATTTTTCTATACTTTAAGCTCAAATCGGAAATATAACTGCTACGGATCACTGATCCTGGGTCAGTAAGCGACGTCACCGCCACTAAACCTCGTGACGCCATTGGCTCATTAAACTGTCAGTCAAACCGTATTAATCCTCCCGCCTCTCTCGTGAATGAAGTGCGGTGCTCAGTTTGAAGCATCTCAGCGTGTTTGCAGACTTGAGGTAAATAAAGAAGTGTTGATTGAAAAAGTACATGTTTTCTGTATTTATAATACAGCACTGTATTTATAAAGGCTAATGTTTTTTTTTTTTTTGCATTCGAGGAGATGAGAAAAGTGTGTCTTAGTCTAGCATTTGTTGTCGAGACAACCAAATTGCTTATGTGAAGCGCTGAATCTTTATATTTTAGCTAAATGTCAGAAAAAAACTGAGCGCCCACGTAGCAACAGAAAACTGTATAATCTGCAATGCAAACCCGTGAATGCAATGCACGTACTGCCTCTATTGTAGCGGTATTGAGAAAAAAAACTTAGTACTTGAACTAGTGGTGGGCGCCTTGATTTTAGTCTTTGAAGCAGGCTAGTGCTCTGGGAAGATCTCAAACTCAGAAGAACGAGATAGGGAGTGGGTGGGTGTGGGTTGTCAAATTCATGGCGAAAGGCAAAATGTTCCGGTTCGTTCTTAGCAAAAAACAAACAAACAAACAAACAAACAAACAAACAAAAAAAACGATCAGGTTCCATAGCGAAATAAGAATTAAACAGTGTTCTAGTCTAAACGAATTATAATAATCTTTGCTAATATTCTTGACACTTCAAACTGCTTTGGACTTTGCAATATCGAATTATGCCTTTACTATGACCAAAATGCCGGAATATGCTATTCAGCTGTTTGATCGCGCACTATCACTGCAGCCTGTTCATTTGAAAAATAAAACACAGTCACCCAAAAGTTACACTAGTCAATTTAAATAGTGTGTGTTACGTGCAGTTCAGCGTGAACACCGGTCCCGTGGCACATTTTTGCTCATCATGATATTTTCCGTCGACGTGCATGAAGTACAAAGCTTACCCAATGCATAATATTTTCGCTTCAAATACATTGCAGATATGGAAACATTTGTATTTGTGGCAAGAGAGGTAATCTACATAAGCCCAACTTTACTTTCAGTTTCGCTTTAAATTTGTTTTGGATTGTTTAGGCAAATTTATTTATTTATTTATTTTTTTTTTTTCTCATCCTTGTTCGGTTCTGAATACGGTTAAAGTTAAAGGATTTGTTGTCTTGTATTCATGAAATCAATTACTATCTTTAAAAATGGCAGTAAATTAAAGTGCTGTTTTTGTGCGGTCTGTCATATTTCAGTAGCTATATACAGCAAAACTACAGCACTTCCATTAGGCTATTTTTTTACGAAGCTGTCAACACTGTAAACTCTGATGGCATGCAATCAGTTGACAAACACCCATTCATATATAGACTATGTTATTCAATTAAATGTATAAATTATTTTATTTAAAAATTTCGTGTTTTTCGTGTTTTATTCATTCAACATTCTGAAACAGGTGCCATTGGTGCCAAAAATGTTTTTCAAGAAAGAATTCAACCCCCCCTAACCCCCCAAAATATGAGATAAACCCAGCCCTGTACATTATACTGATTTTTGTTGCCAAATTGGTTTGGAAGAGTGGTTGAATAAACAATTAAACTGGACTTTTATGCCTGTATGACTGACAATTTAATTGATCACTGAGAGAGCATTGACTTGGTATGATGTTGGTTCAATAGAAAAATGAAAATGTAAAAAATAGCTTAGATGTAGTAAACTACTTTTGCCATGTTGCTGTAGCTTAGCTTGCTACGTTACCCAAGGCTGTAGCTTTAGTGTAGTTAAGCTTCATTTAATGAAGAGTAACTGTTAGCTTAGCTCACTACATTTTCCAAGTAGCTTGCCCAACACTGTCGACTAATGTCTGTGTGTGTTTAATGTCACACAGGGACACTGAACAGTTGTAATCATTAAGTCTAAATCCAGCGTGTAGTGTTTGAGTGAATGTGTGTGTGAATGTGTGTAAGTGTGTGAGTTTGTGTGTGTCAGAGACGCTGTGGAAGGACAGAGTGCCGCCAGACACGTCCACATACACTCCTACTCTCTTACTGGACACTGAACCAGCAGATATATCAGTGGACTTATTATTGTGAAGGGCAATGAATCTGTGATCAGAGCACATCAGACTCCAGGAGTTCACATTATATCCAAACCAAGAATTACAACTCCTTCCTTTCCTCTTGATTTCTTTATATGACACTGATATTCCAGTATAATCTCCACTCCATTCAGTCTCCCAGTAACAGCGTCCAGTCAAACTCTCAACACACAGAACCTGAGACACATCAAATCTGTCTGGATGATCAGGATATGACTGTTGTTCGTACACACACGTCACCTTTCTGTTCTCGTCAGACAGAATGAGGTATTCGTTTGCTGTATTTGTATCCAGCGTGAGATCACAGGCATCTGAACACAAGAACACACATTACAAGACACACATTTACAACAACTAAACAACAAACAACAAAACTGTGTGTCTGTTTGTGGACTTACATCTTTGAGGTCCTGTTGTGATCCTGAACTCTCCTCCATGATCCACACTAGAAAACACACATGTAATATTTCACTGTATAAGTGTCCTCACAAGTTCAGCTAAACACACACATTAAACACACAGTTCCCTATCTGTCGTACACTCCGAGTTGTGTCTAGTAGTGTACGACACTAGGGGTCGCTCTTGGGAGCCTAAACACCTCTGACAGTTTTGAGAAAGGCCAATGAAATTGGGTGTGCAGATTTGCATAGCTGGCCACGCCCCGGACATCCGGGAATAAATGGGGCAGCATGTGTATCTGCTCACTCGTTCTGTTTTTCAGAGCAGAATGCAGCGTCTCTGCATGAGAAGCGGCAACATTCACCTCTCTCGTCGTTGGATCTACGACACAGACAGCGGTCTCTCCCTCTCTAACACAGCTTGTGTTGTGAGAGTTCCCCTGGGTGTGTCAGCGGCGATCTTCAAGAGAAGATTCTCCTCTAATTGAGCAAATTTTCTCTAAAAGAGCTGCACGGTACGGTTTGCGTATTTCATTATGCCTTTCTGTCCGTGTCCTTCTGGTTGCGGATTCTACCTTTCCCCTAATGATCGGCACGAGCGCTGTGTTCAATGCTTGGGGCGTGAGCATGCTGACGCAGCGTTCGCTGAGGGTACTTGTCAAAATTGCGAGGACTTGCCCTTGGCCACGCTTCGCTCGAGAGCCGCGTTCTTTTCGAAGAAGCCACGGCTCACCTCAACTGCTTCCCGCTCCGGTCCTTCTACTTCTGGGTACGAGGCCGTTGCGATGTGCACTGAGGAAGAGCGACAGGCGCTGAGCGATGTTTCACCAGGCACGTACTTGCAAACCGCTCACCCTGTGTGTCCACCGATTGAGTCTCCGGACGATTTTGAAAGCTCGTCTCAGTATGGGCTGGATCTTTTGTTCGGGGCTCCTGCTGAGGAAAAGGCAGTCTCTGTTGCATCGGAGGGAGAGCCGTCAGAGGCTGACGTCACAGCTGAATTCGCCGCTCCGGCAGTTGAATCTCAGTCCGTGGCTGACGCCGAAATGGCCGCCGCACTACAGCGGGCAGCCAAGGAGATTGGGGTTGTGTGGGTTCCCCCGCCCAGCCCCGAGCCTTCTAGGCTGGATGACTGGTTCCTGGGAAGTGGGCGTGACTCAAGGCCACGCTCCTCCCTGGTCCCGTTTTTCCCGGAAGTGCATGAGGAGTTGACAAAATCGTGGAAAGCCCCTCTGTCGGCTCGTTCGTGATACGCCAACTCCCCGTCCCTCACCACCCTCGATGGCGGTCCGGCGAGGGGGTATACGGAGGTTCCCCAGGTGGAGAAAGCGTTTGCGATGCACTTGTGCCCGCAAAACACCGCCTCCTGGAGGGGCCGCCCAAGACTCCCGTCCAGGGCTTGTAAGTTTTTGTCTGCACTTGTAGTGAAGGCTTGCGCGGCCTCTGGGCAAGCTGCGTCCACCCTGCACGCCATGGCAATTCTGCAGGTCTACCAGGCTAAGGTTCTCAAAGATCTGCACGAGGGTGTTCCCAACTCAGAGTTACTGCACGAACTGCGCTCAGCGACCGACTATGCTCTACAAGCTATGAAGGTCACGGCGCAAGCTCTGGGAAGGGCGATGTCCACTATGGTGGTCCAGGAGCGCCACCTGTGGCTAAACCTGGCCAAAATGCGAGACGCTGAGAAGGTACACTTTCTTGAAGCTCCCATTTCCCAGGCTGGTCTCTTTGGCGACATCGTGGAGGCGTTTGCCCAGCAGTTCTCTGCGGTGAAGCAGTAGACAGAGGCCATTAAGCACATCCTGCCTCGGTGTGCAGCAAGCGCCAGCCCAGCTCCGCCGAAGCAGCAACCTCCGCCTGCTCCGCGCCGAGGAAGGCCCCCTACGAGAACGGCTCAGGCCCCGCAACCTGCCGGTCCTGCAGCTAGACCCGCCCAAGCGGTCCAGTACTCGTAAGAAGGTGGCACCGCCAGCTCGTCCTCAGGCTACTAAGAACCCTTGTCAGGCTTCGAAGCATTCCTGAGACGAGCAGCCCAGGGAAGAGGGATCGTTTGACCTGTCCGGGTCCACACTCGACGAGGGAAAGAGTGCTGGATTCGGCTTCAACCCGGCAGACGGCCACCACATGGTCAATAAAAGAGCAATTTCCTTCTTCTCTGGGGGTTATGCACAGCACCTCCGGCCCTCTATACGACGGTCAGATGCTGTGTCCTCCATTCAGGACATGCGGTCACACACCTACTTTGTTCCCTCATGTTCTGACACAACGAGCTCATTCAGACGATCTCCCTTCTCAGGCGGATCCTCTGTTTGGCTCTTTTGCCTTCGAAGGTCGGGCTTATCAGTACAAGGTTCTCCCCTTCGGCCTCTCCCTGTCACCCGGCGTCTTTACGAAGGTAGCGGAGGCTGCCCTTGCCCCCCTCAGGGAAATGGGCATACGCATTCTCAATTATCTTGATGACTGGCTAATCCTAGCTCACTCGTGGGATTTGGTTTGCATTCACAGGGACATGGTTCTCAACCATCTGGCTCAGTTGGGACTTCGGGTCAATTGGGAAAAGAGCAAACTCTCCCCGGCACAGAGGATCTCTTTTCTCGGTGTAGAACTGGACTCGGTCAGTATGTCTGCATGTCTCTCCCCAGAGTGTGCACAGTCAGTACTGAGGTGTGTGGCAACACTCAGATGCGGGTCTATGGTCCCCCTGAAACAGGTTCAGATGCTCCTGGGGCACATGGCATCCTCAGCCGCGGTCACACCGCTGGGTTTGATGCACATGAGACCGCTGCAACACTGGCTTCATACCCGAGTCCCGAGATAGGCGTGGCACCAGAGCGCGTTTCAGGTGAGCATCACACCATCGTGTCGCGAGACACTCAGCCCTTGGACAGACATTATGTTCCTACAGTCCGGAGTACCCTCGGAACAAGTGTCCAGACGCATCGTTATCACCACAGATGCGTCCAAGACAGGCTGGGGTGCCACCTGCAATGGGCAGGCAGCTTCCGGGGTCTGGACAGGCCCCCGACTGCATTGGCACATCAATTGCCTAGAGTTGTTGGCAGTGCTTCTAGCTCTGAGGAGCTTCCGGCCTATGATTCAGGGCAAGCACGTGTTGGTCCGGTCAGACAACACGGCGACTGTGGCCTACATCAACCACCAGGGTGGTGTACGCTCCTTTCGCATGTCACAACTAGCCCGCCATCTCCTGCTATGGAGCCAACACAGACTCAGGTGCCTGCATGCCACTCACATTCCGGGCGAAGCCAATCGTATGGCTGATTCTCTGTCATGACAGGTTTCGCTCGGAGGCGAGTGGAGGCTCCGCCCCCAGTCGGTCCAACTGATTTGGGATTGATTCGGCCAGGCACAAGTAGATTTCTTTGCCTCACCGGAATCCACCCACTGCCAGCTGTGGTACGGTCTAACCGAGGCCCCCCTCGGTATAGATGCACTGGCACACAGTTGGCCGAGGGACCGGCTCAAGTATGCGTTTCCCCCAGTGAGCCTCATCACACAGACACTGTGCAAAGCAGGGAGGACAAGGAACAGATTCTCTTGGTGGCCCCCTTCTGGCCCAAGAGAACCTGGATCTCAGACCTGGTGCTCCTCGCATCAGCCCCTTCCCTGGGGCATTCCTCTGAGAAAGGATCTCCTTTCCCGGGGGAAGGGCACAATCTGGCACCCGTGCCCAGATCTTTGGAACCTCCACCTATGGTCCCTGGACGCGACCAAGAGGATTTCAGAGATCTTTCACCATCAGTGGTAAACACCCTCTTACAGGCAAGAGCTCCCTCTACCAGGCGGCTGTATGGTCTAAAGTGGCGCATATTTGTGAACTGGTGTTCTTCTCGAGGGAGGGACCCACGGAGATGTGGCATCGAGTCAGTGTTATCCTTCCTCCAAGAGGGCCTGGACAGGCACCTATCTGCTTCAACACTCAAGGTTCATGTGGCAGCTATATCAGCTAATCATGACTTGGTGGGTGGCAGATCGGTGGGGAAACGCGATTTGATAATCAGGTTTCTTAGAGGAGCCCGGAGACTGAACCCTCCTCAGCCGCATCTTATCCCCTCTTGGGATCTTGCTGTGGTTCTCCAGGGCCTACAGCAAGATCCGTTTGAGCCCCTTCAGTAAGTCGAACTTGACACCCTTTCATTTAAAACAGCTCTCCTGACTGCGCTCACTTCTATCAAGAGAGTGGGAGACCTCGAAGCCCTCTCCGTTGACAGTTCTTGCCTAGAATTCGGACCGGCAGATTCTCACGTTGTCCTGAGACCCTGACCTGGATACGTGCCCAAGGTCCCCACCACTCCCTTCAGAGATCAGGTGGTGACCTTGCAAGCTATTTCTCCTCAGGAAGATGACCCCAACCTGACCCCTTTATGCCCAGTCCGTGCCCTGCACATTTACATGGAACAAACTCAGCCCTTCAGACGTTCAGATCAGCTCTTTGTCTGCTATGGAGGACAGCAGAAGGGGAAAGCTGTCTCCAAACAGAGGATCTCCCACTGGCTTGTGAACGCGATCCGTACAGCCTACCAAGCCAGAGGCCTTCCCTGCCCACTGGGAGTGAGAGCCCACTCGACCAGGGGTGTCGCTGCCTCGGCAGCTCTTGCAAACAGGGCCTTATTAACAGACATCTGTAGAGCTGCAGGTTGGGCTACACCTAACACATTTGCCAAATTTTACAATTTGCGCATGGAACCAGTGTCAGCTAGAGTCTTGAATACTAATTCTTGACTCAGCACACTGGTCGGTGTAGAGCTTGCCTAAGCGCTTCCCCTAATGGTGATTTACGCTTCTGAGTTTCAGTAGGTTTCCTGACGTGAACCCTGGACACCATCTCCATCACTGGCACTTCTGGACGTGGCAGAGTTTTTGCGGAGGGACTCGCTACGAGTTTCCAACATAAAGTATGAACTTCCTTACTTTTCATGGTTGGATTGTGCCCCATATGTAGTGGCTCCTTATGTGGCCCCATGTGTGTATTTCCACCTATAACTCTTTGTGGTGCGGTGTTTTCCAAGGGTTACCATACGTAACTGAGACGATTTTAAGTGTGTGGTACATGTAACAGCTGCATGAATGAATGTTTGTTGTGCAAATAGGAACAGAGCGTTTACGATATAAAATATATTTATATCTTAATCGCTCATAAAATTGGTATAAATATTGCAAAGAATAAAAAAATAATATTTTTATGAGCTCCGAGCTTGTTCCTTTTTGGGTGATACTTGGTACTTGAAGTGTTTTTTTTTGTTTGTTTGTTTGTTTTTAAAGGAAAATCAATGTAATATATTTTTGTTTAATCATATGTTTTGAATATTACAAATAATTTTGAAGGGATTTTATGATACTTTGCAATATTTATACAGTTTTTATAAGCTATTTTTTTTTTTTCATTAAAATGAATTAAGTTCTGAGCCTCTTCTTTGAAATGTAATTGTTTTTTTTTTTTAAAGGAAAATCAATGTAATATATTTTTGTTTAATAATATTTTTTGATTATGATGAAGAGTTTTGAAAGAATTTTATGATACTTTGCAATTTTTAAATAGTTTGTATGTTATGTTAAATAGTTTGTGAGTTATTTTTTCTGTTAAAATTAATGACGTTCTGAGCCTCTTCATTTTTGGGTTATGCTCGGTACTTGAAATGTAAGTGATTTTTTGTTTGTATTATATATTTATATTATTATATTTTTGTTTAATAATATTTTTTGATTATGATGACAAATTTTGAAGGGATTTTATGATACTTTGCAATATTTATACAGTTTTTATGAGTTATTATTATTATTATTTTTTTTTTGTTAAAATGAATTAGGTTCTGAGCCTCTTCATTTTTGGGTCACACTTTGTACTTGAAATGTGTTTTATTTTCATTCATTCATTCATTCATTCATTTATTTAAGGGAAAATCAATGTAATATAAAAGTTCTGAGCCTCTTCATTTTTGGGTCATGCTTGGAAATGTGTTTTTTTTTTTGTGTGTGTGTGTGTGTTGTTTTGTTTTTAGAGAAAATCAATGTAATATATTTTTGCTGAATAATATTTTTTGATTATGATGAAGATTTTATGATATTTTGCAAGAATTTTACAGTTTTTATAAGCTTTTTATAAGTATTTTTCCTGATAGTTCTGAGCCTCTTCATTTTTGGGTCACGCTTGGTACTTGAAATGACAAACAAGTTGTTGTTCACAGTAGACAAAGTCTTAGTATCACTACACAATTCAAATTTGACACTGATGTTTTTGTCATCCTTTCTCCCTACTAAATTAAAATAATTTTATTTGATGTGGGCTTCTCCATCTTCTGATGAAGTGAGCTGGCTACACAGCCAGCCAACACTGGTGATCTCATGTGCGTACACACACAACAACAGTTATGAAAATTGATAGGGATCATTGCATTTTTGAATTTCAAATCATTAGCAATTGTAACAAAAAAGTAACTAGTAACTAGCTCTTCTTTTGGATGACAACTTAAATATTACTACTTAAATTTTATTAGTAATTAGTTACACTACTAGTTAATAGGTAAAGAAAATTTTCAATGTAATATATCACTAGTAACCAAGTACTGCTCAAAACTGCTTATTACTAACCAATTTAAAAGAAATAAATCCAGAGGTATATACATGAGAATATCAGGAAAAAGTTCATTTTTTGTTTGTAACTTATTTCAAAAACTGAAACGTTGATTTATTCTAGATTCATTACTTGTAAAGTAAAATATTTCTAAAGGTTTTTTTTTTTTTTTTTTTGTCTTAATTTTGATGATTAGAGCTTACAGCTCATGAAAGTCCAAAATCCAGTATCTCAAAATATAAGAATATTCCCTAAGATCAATCAAAAAACTGATTTGCAAAACTGAAAAGTTCAAGGTCTTTAAAGTATGTTCATATGGAAATCAGCATCTCCATAAAGCTTTTTAGCAGATGGAAGCATAAAGTGCTCCAAAATCTCCTGTTAGATGGCTGTACTGACTTTGGACTTGATAAAACACAATGGACCATCACCAGCAGACGTCATGGCACCCCAAATCATCACTGATTTCAGGAACTTCACACTGGGCTTTAAAGCAGCTTGCATTCTGTGCCTCTCCAGTCTTCCTTCATACTCTGGGATCATGATTTCAACATGAAATGCAAAATTTACTTTTATCTGAAAAGAGGACTTTGGACCACTGAGCAGTTTTTTTTCTCCTTAGCCCAGATAAGATGCTTCTGACGTTTTTTTTTGTTTGTTTGTTTCAGAAGCTTGGTAGCCCTTTTCCTGAAGACGTATGAGCGTGGTGACTCTTGATGCACTGACTTCACTCCTTGTGAAACTCTCCCAAGTGTTTTAATCGGCTTTGCTTGATAGTATTCTTAAGCTTGCAGTCACCAATATAGGCCCTAGCCCAACCCTTGTCCGACAGCTTCTCAGAATTCTCGGCCCGAGTCCGACCCAAGCCCGTCTTTTTTCCCCCTTCTCCCAAAGCAGCTGTTTAAGCTATTAAAATAGCTCAGTTTTGTATGTAATGGCAAAGTGATTATATTTAGTTTCGTTTTTTATTAAGTTAAATTTAGAAAAACGTTTGAAGCATTTTTTTGTTCGTTAAACATACGTTCGTTTTTGTTTTTTAAAGTAACGACCAAGCAGCCAGTGGAAGACTGATCATAGTCTGTTTGATTAATTTTGCCTTTTCAAATCATCACAACTTGACTAAAAAAAAAAACTATAGACATAAAACAATGTTTGTTTAGACGTTAAACTTAGATAAATGTGTGCTATTAGGTGCATATCCAATCATTTGTGCTGAGAGTTGAAGCTAAAGCGGCTTTGTGGGACATGGAGGTGTCAGCGCGACCACTTGCTTTTTTCAGTGGAAACAATTCATAAAAGTAAGAGTAACACATCATTCGGAACTGTAAAGGGTCTACGACACATTCATGACGATAACTTTTGCTGGTGCTTTGCAGCAAGCTTTAGCCAATTGCATGCACTTAAACACGGAACTGTTCCAGCTGCACAGAAGGCGAGCTTGATGCTAACAGAGACACTAAACGCCTTCTGAGCCAGTCTCGAAAGTAAAAGCGAAAGTAAATTCTTGTGTTGTTTGCACTAGCATGCATAATTGGTTGATGTTTGAAATATAAAAATAAGGAGAAGCCTAAAACAGGCCCGAAGTCAGGCCCACGTCTGAACTATGACCTGAAAATTGGCCCTAAGGCCGGCCCTATTTACACAATGGCATGTCAATTCTGTCTCTACATAAAGGCGCTGAAAGATTATGAGACAAATGCATTTACATTGTGACTGTGCACCAGATGCAATCAACAGGAACTGTCTCTGTAAAGGTGTGAACCAAATGGTCCATACATTTAGAATAACAAAGGAACAGCATTTCGCAGGAACTTCTTGTAGATTACAGGATCCCCAGCAGGGGGTCTTGACAGTATCTATTGTTTCTAGCCATTTGTCTTTAGGTATAAAGTTCTGTCTTAAAGACAGAACTATGGAGAAGCTATGTAGAAGCTAAGGAGAAGCTATGAAGAACTTTGGAAGAAACTAGGAAGAAGCTTCAGACCCTTACATGGGTTAAGATCTAGAAGACGGCTATGCTACACGACTTTCTTCAATAAACTCTTTTCCCCTGAACTTTGGTCAAGCTTACTTATTTTATGTATTAGAGAAATCTAATACATATGGCGAGCCATCCAAACCACTGGTCAACCAAATACAGCAAAATCTAACAATTTGGCGAGAGCCAGCCAGGAGAGACAGATAAGAAGAGAACTCACCAACTGCAACAAGAAGTGAACAGAAAAGTCTTGGAGATTCAACAGTTTTTGTGTTGAAGAACAACAGACTGCATCTGTGGACACAATTATTTGAATCAACTGGATCCTGTCTCAAAGATTCTAATTTGGTGAGTGAAACTTATCAGCTCTCTAAAAGAACACTTGAAGAACACTCTTTCATAAGTAAGCAGATCATTTGATGTATGTAGTAAAGCCATAAGAATCAGTGTAGCACTATTCAAGAATTTTTGGCTAGGGCCTTTCTCTTGAGTCTGTAGGAACCTTTTAAATGATTTAGTTCGTTCTCCTGAGACTGTAGGAGCTATAGAAATAGTGTTTATAGCTTGGTCCTGTTCTTTTGAGTCTGTAAGAATCATTTTAGAAAAAGGTTTAGTCCTTTCTCATGAGTCTGTAGGAGCCACAGATATCTAATTCTAGGCTTAGTCCTGTTCTCTGGAGTTTGTAGGAATTGTTAAAGGAACAATTTGGTCCGTTCAGAAAGAGACTGTAGAAGCAAAGGCTTGGTCCTTTCTCTTTTTGTCTGTAGGAATTGTTTAAAAAACAATTTGGTCCGTTCATAAAGAGATTGTAGAATCAGAGGCTTTGTCCTTTCTCTTTTTGTCTGTAGGAATTGTGTAAAAAAAAAAAAACCCAACAATTTGGTCCATTCGTCCAGAGACCGTAGGAGCCGTAAAAAGCATTGGGACTGATGTTGCTGCAAGAATTGGGAATTCTTGACTTGAATTCTTGGGAATTCAGTAGCCACTTTTTTAGTTTTGAAAAGTAATTGGGTTAAAAGAAGATGGTATAAAGCCATGAAACAAGTTTGTTTACCTTCTGTTGAAAGATACAGAAAGATCTAAAGTAAATTGTCTAAGGGACAAATTTGAAGCAAAGTAATTCAGCCTTCTGAGCTAGGACTCAGAAAGAATTGAACAAGTCTTATCACTTAGGATTTTTCAGAAATTAAACAAAGAAAAATAATGAATGTTTTTTTTTTTTTTGTATGTAGTATTGAAAACTAAGTTAGCAAACTAATGATTTGTCTGTGTAACTGAAATGGTCAGTCTAAGAGATTGCTGTGAATTGAAATCTGAATAAGTACCTTTAACAGCTCTAACACCTTTTGTTCTGTTTTCACACCTCTGAGGGCACTTTTCCTGTACTTGCCATGGCTGAGTCTCCACAAAACAATTGTTATGGCTCTGCACTGAGACCAACAACAGAAAGGCATGGGACAGAACCTCCAAATGTCACCATTGATCAGATGTTGGACAATCTGAATGTATATTTGGACAAAAGGCTGGGACTGAGGAAGTGTCATGATGACATGTGCCAAAGGTACAGCATTAAGCACTCAGAAAGTGGACAATGGGCCTTGTCGGACATTAAAAGGGCTTATGGAAAAACACAGTGCTTATGGACAAACACCAAGAAAGATGGACTGTCTGTGGTTTTGGTCAAACAAATTCTACAACATCTGCAGAAGTGTGAGACTGACAAACAACAACGTGAGACCAAAGCAGAGAAAGCAAGGTTCGAGCACTAGCTGAACAATTGCAGATTGTAAAAGAGTACAAAGAAAGACTGTTACATGAGAATGACAAGTTGCTGACTTTGCTCTCCAAAAGACTGGAATCAAAATCTTCAAGCAGCTCAGTTGACAGTGATGATGAATCTTCAATCAACACGTGTTCAGGCTACGAGGAACACAAAGGTTAGACTTGCTCCTGTAATTGTCAAGAACAGATGGACTGAAGTTGAAATTGACAATGAGGAGGAGTATGAGGAGAACGGTGAACGATGAACTCGCATTGTAAAAAAGTTTGAAAAGAAATATGTTCCATACAGAACATACCAGCCAGCTACTCCAGAACAAGTTGACAAATGGTCAAAAGAATTGCCAGATGTGTACAAGCAACCACGAAGAGTTTGGCAATTTCTTCAACGCTTGCAGAAAATCTACAATTTACATCCACTAGACGGTGTGATGATTGTTAATGTGAACTTGAGAGACAATGACCAAAAGAGACTAACAGAAAGTGCTGAAAGAAAGATTGGTGATTCTCAAGTAAACATTGAGGATGGATGGGAAGCGGTGCAAACTTTTTTGTTTGAACTGAAACCTGTAGAGGTTAATTGGGGTAAAATTACCTCTTGCATGCAGAAGACAGGAGAAAGTGTTGCAGAGTTTGAAGAACGCTTCATGCAAACTTGGACGGAACATGCTGGTGTGAACAACAACAGTGAAGATCTCAGTAAAGATACTAGCATGCCTCTTAAAGCCACATTTGTGAATGGACTGAAACCTGAGATTTCTCAAGCTCTTAAAATGAAGTATGATGACTGGGACAGTATTGGAACAACATTCATCCAGATTTTTGAATGGTCAGCAAAGATTGAAAGAACACAAGACGTCAAACTCAGAGCTTTGCAATCCAAAACCTTGTACAACAACAGGACAACGGGGTATAAAAAAAGTGAATATCAGACATACTCAAAAACCAAACCTCAAGGAAGGTGCAGGAATTGCAACGAGGAAGGACACTGGGTTCGTGATTGCAAGATGAGCTTAAAACATCAAAGTAATGATGAGGACAACCTATTGAAGAGGTTTCAGCAGTTGACAGCCAAACAAAAACAGACTCTGCTAAATGCTGTGGAGCCGCAGGGAAACTGAAGAACCTCTCTCTGCAGCACCAGCTAGCGACATCTCATCCAAAAGCTTATGGACTCCATGTGTATGTGAACAAGACAAGAGAAGACACCATAGAGAAGGGAAAAGCATACACAGAAACCTCAGCAACTGAAGCCAAAGATGATGTCCTAGAAGGCAGTGCTGCTAATCAAGCTGTAAAGGAGAGAGGTCCACATACAGTGGCATTAAGACAACTTAAACCACACAGACAGCAGGGCAGTAAACAAATGCAAAATGAAGAGTGCAAAGAAGTATCCTCACTGATCGAAATTGGAGTTGAACAGCAAGATGACAACCAAGGTAGTGAGGGAAACCACAAGGAAGCTACAAGGATATTATGCCCTTCTGAACATGTCCAAGGCCAGCCCATGTCCAATGAAAATCCAACATCTGACAGCCTTGTCCAAAATGATGAAAGACTCAGCCTGGCGGTACACAGTGCCAAGAATCAAGTTTTGACATCTCCAAAGAGGGACCATGGTATGGTAAAGACACAAAAAACTCATATGTCACAGCAAGAATCCAGGTGGCAAAGACCACTTGAGGATCATTTAGTAACTGATGCAGCAGTTAAGGTGCAGGGAAACAACGAGTGGATAGATGTGAATTTGCCTAGAGATGAGGGATAGATGGCAGTAGTGTTTTTCAGAGTCCAGATATGGCCGGACTAGGGTTTTTAGGCTCTAGCTTGTCGCCTGAGGATGAAGACATGAACATTCTACCACTGATAAACACTGTAGTGTCCTGCCGATATTAAATAGGGACAGTTTTATTGGCAGTTAGGCATGATTTGTTTAAAATCTCTTCTTTGGAAAGATACGTTTCCTTTTTCTCTTGTGCGTGATTGCAGGTGTTCCAGCGTTCCCAGAGGATGTGCAAAGACATCCAACGCTTAGACTGCACTGCACTGGCCACCTAGATGAACATGCCTGAACATCCACAGAACACAGCAACATCCGCCACTTCCACATGATCGCCATACCACAATAAAAAAGACTTAGGCATTCGAGAGAATGCAAACTTCACCATGAACTCTTATTCTGTCATCTTAAGTAATGGAGCCTGTATACAGTATGCTGTATTCATGATTACTGAAAAGTATGTTTTGTGATCAAAAATGATCATGGGGGGATTGAAAGATTATGAGACAAATGCATTTACATTGTGACTGTGCCCCAGATGCAATCAACAGGAACTGTCTCTGTAAAGGTGTGAACCAAATGGTCCATACATTTAGAATAACAAAGGAACAGCATTTTGTAGGAACTTCTTGTAGATTACAGGATCCCCAGCAGGGGGTCTTGACAGTATCTATTGCTTCTAGCCATTTGTCTTTAGGTATAAAGTTCTGTCTTAAAGACAGAACTATGGAGAAGCTATGTAGAAGCTATGGAGAAGCTAAGGAGAAGCTATGAAGAACTTTGGAAGAAACTAGGAAGAAGCTTCAGACCCTTACATGGGTTAAGATCTAGAAGACGGCTATGCTACACGACTTTCTTCAATAAACTCTTTTCCCCTGAACTTTGGTCAAGCTTACTTATTTTATGTATTAGAGAAATCTAATACATATGGCGAACCATCCAAACCACTGGTCAACCAAATACAGCAAATTCTAACAGCGCGTTTACAATTTCTCCGCGAAAACGCGGACGGGATCACTGAGTCCATTCATAAAAACGGAATTTACTCTATAGCGCAGAATGCCACGGAATTTGTCAATTTTTTTGGATGAATCTTTATATGTTTACATTTCTGGACAATTTAAATAAAACAAATGATAAAAATAAATATTGCAACCAGATTAACCACTTAATTGTAGAAAAAAAAATCTACAATTATTATTAAAACTTTTTTAACAGAATATTCACACAAATTTTCTTCCATTTATTAATTTTAACAGTAAACCTGTTAAACCAGCCAAAAAAATAAAGGATTTTTTTTAAGGAATTTTAATTTGATTAAAAATAAATACATGTTTAATGCCTTTATTTGATTATCAGAAAAATTAAAACGCAAACATTTCTGAAAAAAAAAAAGAAAGAAAAAGATTGTAGGGCCATATTGTTCAAAATGTTGAAACTGAGAGTTTTGGACTCTTTTTTTTTTATGGAAATAAATGTTTTTGTTATTATACAGTAATGGTAAAGTACCGAAAAAAAGGCACCCCTGCTTCATCCATCAACCCCCCACTTTGTAAACAGCAACCCCTTTCAGTAATGACATTTTGTGACTTCTGTGACATTCTGTGTCAGTTTTTGAAATAAGTTACGAACAAAAAATGAACTTTTTCACAATATTCAATTTTTTTTTAGATGCACCTGAAATTACTTCATGATTATGATTGTCAAAAAAAAAAAAAAAAAAAAAAAATCTGCATTTTCCTGCACATACTGCATATGGTTTAAAAAAAAATCAAGCACTATCAGTCATAATTATCACTGTTGGCCTTTTGTTGTAAATTTTTGTATATCTGAGATCTCATAATCAAAATCATTACAGAGAAAAAATCAAAATCATGAAAGAAAGCTGAGCTTCCATCTGGGATAGCTTCCATCTGAGGTGCTCATAGACTCTTAGTGAAGCAGCGTCTGGATGAGACCCAATAATGCGTTTTGTTGAATGTACATGGCTCTTAGCTCCATAGATTATATATATATATATATATATATATATATATATTAAACTTACTTGAGTTTGTCCAGATGTTTGAGTGTTTCAGAGAGCAGCTTCACTCCTGAATCTCCTGGGTGATTGTAGCTCAGATCCAGCTCTCTCAGGTCTGAGGGGTTTGAACTCAGAGCTGATGCCAGAGCAGCACAACCTTCTGCTGTCACCATACAGTAAGATAATCTACAACAACAATAAGTGGGCATAGAATCAGAGGATTCAAAAAATTTAAAACAGACCTAGAGATAGATTTTTTTTCTTGCTTGATGAGTAAGATATCTAGCAATCAGTCTAATGATTATCCGTGATGACTAACTTTGGTACCATTGTTATAAATGAATATTTTCAATGAGTCAAAACAACAGTGGAGAACACTTGACTTGCCTGCTCAAAAGATATTACTTTTAGATATAACAAGTCTTTTGGGGGGCTAAATTTAGCTTGTCATTTATCTTCCTAATTCTTTATGATTGTAATGAAAATAAGGTGCTGATATAAGAAGGATTATTTTCAGAAACTAAAACCTTAAGTTTCACTCTGTTCAAATAAAGAGCAATGTAAAACTTTTCATGTAACGTTTCAGTAATTAACTGGCAGCAGTTTAATCCTCCAACATACTGTATATTTCTGTATCTATCTATCTTTTTTTTTTTTTTTTTTTTTTTTTTTTACGTTTGTATAATGTATTTAAAATTGTAGTGTAGCTTAAATAGACCTGGAACATATTTGCCTGTAGTTTACAATTAATTTTACAGCTCTTTACCTACTTTACAGTATGGTACTGAGTCAGAATCAGAAAAAGCTTTATTTACACATACAAGGAATTTGTCTTGGTGTCAGAAGCTTCCAGTACAAAGAAAAAGTACAGACATACATATAATAGACAAACATACAATAGAAAGAAATATAACATTAATAATAAAGAGAAATGATAATAAACGTAGAAAAATAATAACAATGTAGCAAAATATAGAACAAAAAAAAAAAATGAATTTGACTGCGTAAATGTGCTATTTAGAGATGACCAGCGTTGAGTAAGTTATGTACAGATGTGCAGTCCTGAGGTGTTATTTATTGTTCAGGTGTATATGGCCTGAGGGAAAAGGCTGTTCTTGTGTCTGGCTGTTTTGGTGCACAGTGCTCTGTAGCACTGACCAGAGGGCAAAAGATCAAATAGAAAGTGGGCTGGATGTGAGGGGTCCAGAGTGATTTTACCGGCCTTTTTCACCATGAACACATGATGAAAGAAGAACACAGAAAAGACTCAATGACAGCTGAGTATAACTGGGTGAGCAGCTCCTGCCTCACATTCCTGTCCCAGGCCTGGGACACACTAGGCAATTTTCAAAAAAACAAACAAAAAAAAACTAAAAATTTAAAACAGTGGGAGACCACAGGCATAATGACAATTTCAACCAATTTTTAGCATTTTAATCCTCTGTACCTACACACTGGTATTTGTATTTATGATTTGGGATTGTGGGGGCTACGACATGATCAGGAGCAGTAAAATAATTATTCCACACCCTCCAGATTGCTTGGGTATGCCTGAAGTCCACAATCTTCAAACTGTGAGATTGCGTATATTAACTGAGAGAAACATTCATGGATCGAAGGAGAGCGTTTGTTTTTGTTTGCTTTGAGTTCGGCACACGATTCATTCATATAGTGTAATAGCGTTTTTTTTACAACTCCTTGATGCAACGCATGAGAAGGATTATAAACGCCGCAAAATAAGCCTTAAAAAGTTAATAGAGGTGCAACAGCGCATTCATATATATGTTTTCGCTGCAGAGTGTAAATGGCTGTGCATTTGTGAGTTGTGTTATTAACTCAGTGGGAGCGAAATGAAACTGTCTGAACCTGAAGTTGACTCTCTCCCCTCTTCCCCCTCTGTTGGGGGGGCAGTTTTTAATGATTATAGCCTAAAGGGAATTTGCAAAAGTGAAATTGAATTTATACAACAGTTTTATGCATTTTTGATTTTTATACAAAAGTTAATATTAAGTGACTTACCTTTTAGAACACTGTTGTCTGATTGTGCTATATTTCGTCAGCAAAAATAGTTCCAAACACAGCCACAGCTGTTTCATTTATGAATGAATCTACGTTTTTGAATCAACTGAATGAACGATTCAGTCGCATTAATGCCACCTCTGAATCTTGTCTAAAAAAATCTGTAAATATTCCTTAATGCCACATTTGTGCTCTTCTGTGCCATGCAAAGGTGAATTGTTGTTGCTGATTTCATTTGACTGGTAACTTGTTCTTCCTGATTGTATAATATTATTTAAATTTAATTTATTGTTTAAATCTAATTTTTATTGTCACAAAAGATGGCATACATTTGAAAAACAAGTTAGAAAAACATCGCTTTATAATTGGAAGGTTAATTTCTGTCGTTATTAAGGGTTTTATAACTAAATACAGCCGAAAGGACATCTAAAATTACCATTATTACAACCCCCCCACATAAATGCATCTATGTTTGTGCAAATCATTCGTGATGCAGCTTCACCTACAGCAGAAGTGAGTATAAGGGTTTTTATGCATCTTTGCAAATCGCCTTTCTTAATAATGTGAGCGAGCTCTTATCGCATTATAGTCCCTCACGTCCACTGCGTTCTCAAAACTCTGTCAATTTGATAATACCTAGAATATCAAAATCAATTTTTATTCCGAGGTCTCCTTAACCACCAGATCCAGTCTGTATCCAGATCAGATGGTCATTGCAGTCCTCCGGATCCAGTCTGTACCCAGCCCAGACGGTGGATCAGCACCTAGAGACGACCTCTACAGCACTGAATGTCAGCGGAGACCACATCGACTAGATGAGCCCCAGAGACGGATCCCCAGTGAACACCTCATCACCTAGACGGCTGTCGGCACAGGACCACGGGACCTGGTGAGTCCTCTGTGTCTGGCCAGAGGAGAACTGGCCCCCCCGACTGAGCCTGGTTTCTCCCAAGGTTTTTTCTCCATTTGTCACCGATGGAGTTTTGGTTCCTTGCCGCTGTCTCCTCTGGCTTGCTTAGTTGGGGACACTTTTTCTTCACTTTATCTTCACACAATATTGTATTTTATTTTGTTGTATTTGATTAACTACCTTTACCTGAAAATTGAGTGTTTACTGTTGCCCTTTGCATTGTTGATGTACTATTTCCTATTTGATAATGTACAGCCGCCTTGTCACAATTCTGTATTGTTAAAGGTGGTATATAAATAAAGGTAATTTGGTTTGATTTGATGTGCTAGTTAGCAAGTTTCGAGGCTAAACACGGCTAAATGCAGCTAAAGTAAACAGACCGGCTCGTCACAATAATCCCCACAGAAGAGAGGGGCGTGGTGGTGTCCATATAAAGGAATATACAATAGAATGTCTCTGAACAGGGCAGATGTTGACATAGTAAAAAGGGTGCTTTTACACTACCACTGAGAAAGTTTAACCAAGCTATGTTATAGACTTCTCATTAAGACCCTAAAGAATCATATCAGCTTGTGGAAAATGGGCATCCGATGACCCCTTTAACCTGACTATATATAAATATATATGAATCTATTAAGAAATATTAGAGCAAAACACAAATCAGAAAAGAATTCACAAATAAAAACATCCTGAATATGACCAAATAACTCCAATAAAAACAGGCTTCTTCAGTGAGTGTCCATTTTAAAACACTTGCCAGACATGCAACCACACTGAAATGTGCTCATGCAAAAGCTATCAGAGAGCGCACATACATGGTTTGTTTATTTGCACACTAATAATACTGGACTCATATGTGTCTATTAATGTATTAATGTGGAGTGGTACCAGAAGCAGAATGAACAGTCTACTTACAGCTGCTTTAAAAAGGTAGTTGAATGTAAAATGCCTCACTTTCACACTCTGGTGGTGCATCGCCCTAATGAAGAAACCTCCCCCTGGTTATTATTAGTTTACTAATTATTTAACATAACCTGACAACTAAAAATATTTATTAATCTCAATTAATTTCTAAGTTAATGTTTAATAACTAATTAAAATCTAAAGTTGTAACAGTTAAGTTGTATTTTTTTACTAACGTTAACATAACTTTTTTTGTTATAAGAAAAAAACAGTTATACCTTTTAAAGTATAACAACACTTTTTTTTTGCAGCTTATGGTAATATTGTGATATATCAGCAATTTTTGCAACAAGAAAATGTGATTGATACCACCATGTGCCTACTGGAGGCTAATGCATAAATAGAATGTGCAGTTTTCACGTTATACTGCGATTGATGTTTATATGTGTTAACGTGACTGCTCATTCGGAGCGAACTCTCAGCAGTGTAGCTGATTGATCAACAAGCACAATATCATGCTAGTGTTTTTGTCTTGAATGGCACACATGCACCCATATTAATGATAATCAAATTTTGGTTAAATTGTGTCCTTCAAATGCTGTTCCTCCTTAGGCACCACGCTTAGTATTTATATTTTATAGTATATTTTGCATTTAGGCCTTTAAATAAAGTAGGGCATAAACAAACATGCAAATAACAGCCTTACATTAGTGATGGTGGAACTATTCATAGCAACTATGTACTTGTATGCTGTTATTTTAAACAGACCCATAAGTACCTCAGTATGTTGAGTTGACAGTTTGGACTCTTCAGTCCAGAGCAGCTTCACTCCTGAATCTTGTAGGTCATTGTTACTCAGATCCAGCTCTCTCAGGTAGTTTGATGATTGCAGAGCTGAACACATAATTTCACAGTGCTGATCAGTGAGATTACAGCCTGCCAATCTGAAAAAAAGAGGACTCTGGTTATAACGTCTGGACTGGCAAAGACTCTTCTCTGCCACTTTGACTCTACAGCATAACTTCCTGTTGAGGCCTTTGTCATTTCTAGGCTGGACTACTGCAATGCTCTTCTGGCTAGACTTCCATTATGTGCACTCAAACCTTTACAAATGATTCAGAATACAGCAGCACAACTGTTCTTCAACAAGCACATAAGGGCCCAGGTCACACCTCTCTTCATCTCTCTTTAATGTGCCATAAGCAGCTAGTTCACTAAATCAGAGGTTTTTGAACCTTAACTGTTCATTTAATTAGTAGAGACTTCAAGGCCTGAATTGGGTGTCTGAAAAACACCCCAATATGATTTAATGCTTCACTGTTAATGAAAACATATTTAGACTTAAATTATTTTAAAACCTTGAAACGTTTTACATACAGATAGATAGATAGATAGATAGATAGATATTATTATAACAACACTACCCTGATCTGCTCCGTGAATCTTATTATATTTTCTTCTATATATATATTCTATAATTTTATTGTGTTATTTTCAGTAAAAGTGTGGTTATTGGTTTGTGTTTTTAAAATGGTAAATAATTCTTCCAAAGCATTTTCGGTTTCAGTTTTTGACCAAGTGCATTGTTTTTGGCGCAGAATTTTTATTTCAGTGCATCCCTATATTAGAGAATTATATATATATATATATATATATATATATATTTTTTTTTTTTTTTTTAAGGTTGAGCATACAGACAAACCATGGGTCACAGGAGAGGTGGGATGTTGATTAGCACTGGCTTGGGATGGGCGTCATCATGCATCAACCAATTAGAGTATTTGTTAATTACTTATTAATATTATTTTCCAAAATAAGGCACAGTACATGTAATATAAAAGTACATATTTGTGGTAAAGATGTATCTGAGACAGCTCCAGCTCTCTAACATGCAGCGTATATGTCAGCATCCAAAATGGTTTTGGTATTCAGTACCGAGTGAACTCAGTGGTTAAATATTGTTTCATTCATCTCTACCTTTTCTCTAAAATCAAGCCTTTACTCTCTTTTCAAGACTTTCAGGATGTTTAGACTACTGTAACTCACTGTACTGCGGAATAAACGCCCTGGAGGCTCGTGCAGGGCAGACACCAGAGGTAGAGGGGTTACGCCTCTAGGGAGGATCAGGGAGCTCATGGAGCCATGGCGGGTCAGGGAGTTCAAGGAGTTCGGGGGAGCCATGGCCGAGCACACAGTCCGCGTGACCATGGCGGGTCAGGGAGCTCGGGGAGCCATGGTCGGGCACACAGTCCACGTAGCCATGGCAGGTCAGGGAGTTCGGGGAGCCATGGCTGAGCACACAGTCCACGTGACCATGGTGGGTCAGGGAGCTCGGGGAGCCACGGTGGAGCATACAGTCCATAGGGCCATGGAGGATCAGGGAGCTCAGGGAGCCATGGCCAAGTACATAATCCAGGCGGCCATGGCGGGTAAGGGAGTTCAGGGAGCCATGGCCGAGCACACAGTCCACGTGGCCATGGCGGGTCAGGGAGCTCGGGGAGCCATGGCTGAGCACACCGTCCACGTGGCCATGGCGGGTCAGGGGGTTCAGGAAGTCATGGCCGAGTCCACAGCTGTCACACCCCTGTGGACTGTTTTGTGTGTTTTTCCCCGTGTATGCCCTTATTTGGTCTTTCCCGTTCCGTTTCTAATTATGTCACTGGTTGATTGTCTACACCTGTCTCCCCCTGATTAGTCTGTGTATTTAAGTTTGGTTGTGTTCCACGTCTGATCGTCAGTTCTTGTAAATCATTCGGTTAGTTTGCGTTGTGTTTGCGTTGGTTCCCTGCTGTTTCCTGTCCGTTTCTGTTCCTTGTGGATCATAATAAATAACTACAGTTTCTGCATCTCCTCGCTCATCCACATCATTAACCATGGCGATTTTTTTAAAAAAAAACAACAGTTATTATATTTTAAAATGCCATGATGAAAACCATGATCCCAGATCCCCTGAGAAGACTATGTCATCTAGATGGCCATCGGCACAAGACCACAAGAATCAGACAAGTCTTCTACACCAGGGGTTCCCAACCTGTTTTACTCCGGGGCCCCCTCCTTCTCTGGTCAATTTTGCAAAGCCCCCCTATGCCTGACATTTCCTCTTATACTGTACTTCTGCAGCAAAGAGAAAGGGGTTTATTTTTAAACCATTTTTATTAACCAAAATACCTGTTTTGTCTTTTTATTTTTCTGCTGCATGTTATAGAAAACCCCTCAAAATTCAAACAAACTTTAAATTAAAGCTATACTTTGTAACGTAAAAGAAAACCATCTGCTCAATTCTAACTTTTTATAATAATATATTTACATATACAGATTTAAAGCACCTGAATTCTTTAATTCAGACATTCTTTACAACTTCAGAGTACATTTTCTTAAAAAAGTGAACCTGCCAAACAGGACAACAGGGAGATGCCAAAAGACCACTCACTAAACCTGTTCATTTGAACTAAATATCTACTGTTTCTATCCAGTAAAAAATAAACATACAAATGAAAAATGCAGCAAATACATTCTAAATCCGTTGAAACACATCGATCAATCAGCTAAAAATAGCTATGAAATATATTAAAATGATCATTTATATATTTATAGTACATATATTTATAATTAACATACTGAAGTAGTCAATGTGAAAGTCAAACGTCAGTATTTTGAGTTGACAGTTTGGACTCTCCAATCCAACACAGAGCAGCTTCACTCTTGAATCTCGCAGATCAGATCCAGCTCCCTTAGAGGGGAGTTCAAAGATTGTAGAGCTGAAGCCACAATTTCACAGTGTTGATCAGTGAGATTACAGCATAAAAATCTGAAAAAAGTGAGGGCTTTGGATATAAGACATTCTGGTGTGCTGGTTTCACTAACATCCTTCACCAGAAAAGATCATGCTGATTGACCATTTAAAATAAAAAACATCATATTTTATGAACATTAACATATATTTTATGAACATATTTGTTTCTTGTTGTACATGTCTTGTTAACTAAATATTGAGGTTATTATTATTATTATTATTATTATTATTATTATTATTATTGAATATTGAATTACTAGAAAAGTCCAGGCAGTTGTGTTGTGACAAGTTGGAGCTAAACTCAGCAGGACACTGAAACTCCAGGAACAGGACTGCATAGCCCTGGTTTAGATAGTACTGACTGGACTATGTCTGAGGAAGCGATGGTTATTTTCAATGAATCTGACACTTCGTAATTATCCTGAGAAAAGGCATGCATTTAAGTGTGCTGACAATTGTGTCATCAAGGGAGAATGACGATAGTGCTAATTCCTTCTTGAATTGAATGTTTTAAAAAAATTGTGTATATGAAAACTGACTTTAAGTAGTTCACATTCCCAAGCATATAATTGTTAATGGGAAGGGAATAAATTATGTGGGCAGTTATAATTAACCTGTGGACTATTATTAATAAACCTTTACATTTTGAATTAAACATATTTTAAGGGACAGGTGCATCGAACCTAATGTTAGTAATGTTATGTTATGTTAGTAAATAATTGTAATTGTAAGCCCCTCAATTGTAAGTCACTTTGGACAAAATCGTCTTCTAAATTTGTCTGCTAAAGTCTAAAATTTAAATGTTAATGTAAACTAGGCTGGAACAATTTCTTTTGTTCATACAAAAAAAAATGCAAATGCTGAAAAACTGCATTGTTTAACCATGCATTTTTGTGATGTGGTTTACTGAATATGTTAATGTATTAATATTTTCTGCATTTATTCATAGAGTCTTTGTATGAAACTACTTTGGATCATTTCTTTAGATAATAAGAAACTTAAAAAAATAAATTAATTAAAAATAATCACAGAAATCACAAATGAAAACGTGTTCATTTTTGCATACTCACAGAGCTTTTCTGCAGTTTCTCACAGCAGGTACCAGTCTCAGTCGACCCTCTTTTGATTTGATATTGTACTTTTTAAGGTCTAACTCTTCCAGCACCTCCTCTGACATCAGGATCATGTTTGCCAAAGTTGAGCACTGTGCAAGAGAAAGACTTTTACTTTTTGCTTTAGATTTTAATAACGTCTGGACTTCTTCAACGACAGAGTTATCCTTCATCTCAATCAAGCAATGTGACAGATTCATCCATCTTTCAGGACTGACATTGGTTTTTTGACCTCGTTTAAGGTTTTGGATTATTTTCTTGATGATCTCTGGTTTGTTCTCTGTGTGTATCAGTACATCCTGTAAGAGGCTCTGATTGGACTCCAGCGAGATGCCATGAAGAAATCGAAGGAAAAGATCCAGGTGTCCATTTTCACTCTTCAAGGCTTTACTCACTGCTTCCTTTAGAAACACATCCAGAGTAACATTTTCACATTGAGTTCTGGACTTTCCTGTCAGGAATACTCTCAAAACCTCACTGTTCTTGTGTAAATAGCAGAAAAACACATACAGTGCTGCAAAAAACTCTTGAAAGCTCAGATGTACAAAGCTGTAAACCTTCCTGTGATAAATCACAGATTCCTCCCTAAAGATCTCAGTGCAAATCCCAGAATACACTGAGGCATCAGTGACGTCTATGCCGCTCTCCCTCAGGTCCTCCTCATAGAACATCACATTGCCCTTCATCAGCTGATTGAAAGCCAGTTCAGCAAGTTTCACAATCACTTCTCTGTTGGACTGCAGGAGTTTCTCTGGATGTCTCTCTTCATACTTTTGGTTCCTCATATTTGTTTGAATGAGCAGAAAGTAGATGTACATTTCAGTCAGAGTTTGAGGGATTTCTGCACTGAGATCTTGTTTCAAGATGTTTTGAAGCACAGTGGCTGAGATCCAGCAGAAGACGGGTATGTGGCACATGATGTGAAGGCTTTTTGCTTTCCTAATATGTGAGATGATTCTGCTGGCTTGATGCTCATCACTGATTCTCTTGCTGAAATATTCCTCCTTCTGAGGGTCATTGAATCCCTGAATTTCTGTCACACGGTTGATGTAGTTAGAGGGGATCTGATTGGCTGCTGCTGGTCTGGTGGTGATCCAGATGAGAGCAGAGGGAAGCAGATCTCCTTTCATGAGGTTTGACATCAACACACCCACTGATGAAACCTCAGTCACATCAGAAACTTTCTGACTGTCAGAAAACATCAGTGAAATTCTGCTTTCATCCAGACCATCAAATATGAACACAATTTTAGATCCATCATACATTTTTGAATCCAGACCTTGAAGTTCAGGATGAAAGCTCTCGATAAGGAAGCACAAACATGAAATCTACATCCTGATTGGCTTTATCCTCGGACCAGTCCAGAATGAACTTCTGCACAGAGACGGTTTTTCCAATTCCAGCGATGCCTTTAGTAAGAACAGTCTTTATTTTGTCTTTCTTCTCTCTTTTCATCTCTTCAAATCCTGGTTCAGGTAAAGGATTAAAGATGTCATTGCAGTTGATCGGAGTGTCTTGGAGTGTCCTGTAACTTTTCTCCATCTGTAGCACCTCATGTTCTTCATTCACTCCTTCACTCTCTCCCTCTATGATGTACAGCTGTGTGTAAATCCTGTTCAGGAGGGTTTGATTCTCTTGTAGTTTGACTCCCTCAAATACGCTTTCATACTTATTCTTCATGATGGTTCTGTGCTGGACTTTAACTCTCTGCAGATCATCATGCACTGGTTGGTCTGAATTGAGCTGCAGGTCTGCTTCTGTATCATGTTGACTGATGTGGTTCTGACTGTAGGGGGATGTGCAGATCAGTGAGGACACAGCTTTTTTATCACTGAAAAATCATTATAAAAGAACAGAGATACAAACAAACAAGAAAAGACATTGTCAGATTATTTTAGAATCCAATAAAGAAACACTGACATAGACAAAGAGCAGTGTTTGTGTGAAATTGTTTTTAATTTAAACAGTAACAGATGACAGATGACATACAGTACTATAGAAGCAATCACAGATTCAATTAGTTTTTGCATTTCTTAAGCCCTATTCGGACAGGATTAGTTTTCTAAACTACATCTGAGTTTTGATTCTTATCACTTGACGTCTGTGATTTTCATGTGCCAGTTAGGACTAGACTAACATCTCCGTGTTTATGACAGAGGTGGGAGGGTCTGTTCTGGACATCTGGACATTGCAGAGATCACGCCCTCTGTATACGTGCGTTGTGTATAGTAATTCAGATTGATTACCATAGTAAAACAACAGTTTTACTACAAATACCATGTTGAAGCAATATGGCTACTAAAACATTATGTAACTGAGTGCAGAAATGAACGTGAGTAATCTTACCTTACGCTGATATTACAGTAGCCAGTCCTAACAGTTTACGTGATCTGACTCTTTATTATACTATTGTTATTTTTTATTTCTTTGATGTGAGGCAAACATATAAAAAATGTGCACGGTAAGAGCATCTACGGTAGTTCACATTGGCCAATACACACAAGGAAACGCGTTGTGGAAAAAAATATCATCAGTAGTTTTCGTTTTAATTTTGCCAAAAAACAGCAGGTATTTTGCTCTGGAATTATTACAGATGTTGAGTGAGAAAAACACAGAGGTGGCAGATTTGGACGGGATTAAAATCACAAAGTAACTGTGAAATACACACTTCTCTAACGACCCCCTGTAAAACTAGTCCCGTCCGAATAGGGCTTTAGTTGAACATTAAAATCCCCATCACCAGAGGTGAGATTATTGTGGTCTTTGTTTTTTTAGAGCAGTAGTAAATGTATGTATTTATTTATTTATTTATTACTATTGCTTATACAGAAGCTATTTAATGAAACATATTACAAAAAAAAAATGTGAAGAAAATAGACTCAGAGAACCTACTAGAGCTAAAGAACCTGCTATCTGTCATTTAGAAATGGACATCAATAAACATGAATTGCTGATCAGACCTGCTTATTCAATCAATCTTATAAGTTGTTAAAATACTAAAATATTAGATATTCTGCAGTATCAATAGCCAGTCATCAATGCAAAAAAACATGGGGAACTGCTGATTTAGGATCAAGTTTATTTCAAACCTAAATTTTCATATTCATCATTTCAGTGAATGAATTTAAAGCATTACAAGAGACACAACCACACCAACAATACATCTCTGTTTGTTGAGAGTGATAACGGGGGCAGCCGTGGCCTAATGGTTAGGGAGTCGGGCTTGTAACAGCAGGGATTGAGGGTGGGGGGAGTGAATAACCAGCTCTCTCCACCCTCAATACCACGACTGAGGTGAGTCCCTTGAGCAAGGCACCGATCCCCCAACTGCTCCCCGGGCACCGTAGCAATATGGCTGCCCACTGCTCCAGGTGTGTGTGTACGCGTGTTTGATCACTTCTCACTACTGTGTGTGTGCACTTGGATGGGTTAAATGCAGAGTAAATTCCAAATTCTTGGCCACATGTCACATCCTTTCACGTCCTTTCCTTTCCTTTATGTAAATAATTTTTTTTGACTGAAAAGTAGACAACTGTGATGTCGTCTTAACTAAGTAATAGGATTGTGGATTAAAATGATCAAATATTACAGTATAAATAATTACAGTGCTAGAACTAGACGTTTTTCTTCATCCACATTGTCCCAGCCAGTCGTCACACTAACCAGGGTGCAAACCACTAATTTAAAAAAGTTTATTTATTCCAAACCAGAATTTTCTGATTTCTGTTGATTTATCTTTTATGTATCACTTCATTTAGCAAAGGCCTCTTTCTTTAAGGATTTCTTGCTTTACATCATTTTTATTTCAGTGGTGTACTTATAAAAAAGGAGATTATGATGTCATTTGATTATATTTTCTGGCTAAAGAACATTTACAGTCTTGTACATTCTGTCTTCCTCTGTTAAATGTCTGGTACATCATGATATACTCACACAGGGTCAAAGCACACTGCTCCAGGACTGAACACAGGTGAACTAATCTTGGACGTGTTGCTCTTCATGGACACACAGTTGGATACTGGAGATGCTGACCTTTTTCTTTTTCTGCTGATGATACTGAGAAAAACACAAAAATATTTCAGTTTTTTATCTGTCTGCTCCATTAAATTGGTAAATACTGGTTTACAAAGTAGTATTTGTGTTGCATACTGTATAGTTCAAAAGAAAAGACATTTTATTAACAGTATTACTGTAATACGATACATAGTCAAGTCACGCATACAGTACATGCATTAATATCTCGGGTTAAGTAACCATAGTTCCCCAAAATGGAACGAGACGCTGCATCCTCTAGCCTTTTTTGGGTTTATTGCACCATTAATTGCTGTATAAATCTGACACTGAATTACGCATGCTCTATACTCTGTGTGAATGCATTGTTCCCTATCAAGTTCGGTCTCTCGACACTGCGTTAGCATACGCTTGGGGTTATCCCCCTCCTCCCAAATACTGAAGCCTGATTGCATCGCGTCGGTAAACTTTACCGGCTAATGACGCTCGAGCTCTCGACCTAGGGGCGGAGCCACCCACTATATATATGTCGGGCTGAGCGTCATTAACTCAGAATCTTTCTCCTTCACGAAGCAAGCATTGAAGACTTCTACTCACCATCGTTAACTCTTCTCGCCGTTGACAACGCCCTAAGAGGACGCCGTTTGCCTCAAGTTCCCCTTTGGTGATCCGGCAAGAGGAAGACGAGATGCCGATTAAGGAGTGCTGTGCATGCGGGGGCCCTGTTGAGCTCCCTGATGCACACGACGCGTGTGTCTTCTGTCTGGGCCGAGCCCACGCAGAGGCCGCGCTGGATGGGCCTGAGTGTCCTTTCTGTGAAGAAATGACAGTCAAAACCCTCCGGGCCAGGGTTTCTGTGATCCTAAACTGCACACCGGCCAATCCATTGCCTCCGCCCCCCCGTCGCCGTCGAGCCGCGGGAGGGAAGGCAGCCACGTGCAGAAGGCCCTTCTGATGAATGCATGTCGACTCAGTTCCTGCATGCTCATCACTCGAAAGAGCCACCTGTTTCATTCACGAAGACCAGCCTCCGCCCGTCGGATGATGCGCGGGATCTGGTCTCCTTTGGTGCTGCAGAGGACGACCTGGATGATGACGACGACGCCATGTCGACTGCAGCCTCTGGTTCAGGTGACTGGTCCGCCTGCCTGGAGTCGGAGGCTTCCCACAGTGAGCTGCGCGAGCCCCCCGGCCCCGATTGACGAGGAGCTGGTGAAGATCCTGTCTGAGGCTGTACAGGATTTGGGTCTTGATTGGTCGCCCCCTGAGCAGCCAACCAAGAACAGGTTGGACATGCGGTATCTGCAGTCGGGCCGCCAAGTTGCCGCCCCCCAGAGACCCGCTCCCTTTTTCCTGAGGTGCATGAGGAGATCTCGCGGTCTTGGCGCTCCCCCTATTCGGCCCGAGCCCAAGCCGCGGGATCACGTATGCTCTCATCTGTCGACGGAGCCGACCGCTGGGGTTATACTAAGCCACCGCCCGTCGAAGAAGCGGTTGCAGCACACCTTTGTCCGTCCGCACGTGGGTGGAAATCTGCACCACATCGCGGATAAGGCTTACATGGCAGCCGGCCAAGCAGCATCCGCGATCCACACTATGGCCGTTCTGCAGGCTTTCCAAGCCAAAATGCTGCAGACGCTGGACGAGGAGGGGCCGGAGAAGACGGCCCAGGGAATCTGCCGCTGTATGGGCAGTCTCATCACGTTGCAGAGGCATCTGTGGCTGACGTTGACTGACATGAGGGAGTCGGAGAAGGCTCAGCTGTTGGACACGCCCATTTCCCCGCTCGGCCTGTTCGGGGATGCTGTGGGCTCGTTCTCGGAGAAGTTTCTGGAGGCCCAGAAACAGTCAAAGGCGATGAGCCATTTCCTTCCGAAGAGAGATCGGTCCGCTGCACCCCCACCGCGTTCCAGATCCTCTTCTTCCCAGCGTTCAAAAAGGCGCGAAAGACCGCCGCCTACTCCTTCCGCGGGAGCGAGGGTGGACCCGGAGCCAGCCGTGAGGCCAAAAGCAAGGCAGTTCCGCTACCCAAAGAAGATGGGACCACGCCCTTCCAGTGTGGTACAAGATCCACAGCAGCGTTCCTGACTGCGGTGGTCTGAGGGGGAAGCGGCCGCCCGGAGAGACGGACGACGAGCCGCTTCGCAAGAGAGTTCGTCTTGCTGCGTTTCACCTGCCTGTTCCCTCGCATGTTGCGGGCAACAGCGGGAAATGTTTGTTTCCAATAAAGTTTGCGCTAAAACACAAAACAAACACTGTTCAGCCAAAGAGCTCTTTTCCCCCTCACGATGGTTCTCAGTCGCGCGTTATAAGCAGAGTCCCATCCTCGGACGGCGCTCTGCAGGGCGCAAGCCCCGCGCGTTCTCTCAGTCTAAGCACGAGTGTCTCCCCGGCTCATGCCGGTGGCCCAGTCGGTGCAGAAGGCTTCAACGATGCCCCTCAGGTAGTGAGCGGTTCCCCGTCATCAGACGACGAGCCGTCTCGGACGAATCACGGGGTGCTTCAACCCCTCTCGCACTATTTGGACGCATGGCACGCGCTTCCAGGTGTGTCAGAATGGGTGCTGAACACGGTCTCGAGCGGGTATACGCTTCAGTTTGCACGCAGACCACCCCGCTTCAGCGGCGTGATGGTGTCAGATGTGCAAGAAAGAGATGCACCGGTTTTGCGGGCAGAAATCCGTTCTCTCCTTGCAAAACAGGCGATCGAAGTTGTTCCCCCGGAGAATATGGAGTGTGGCCTTTACAGTCGCTACTTCCCAGTCCCCAAAAAGGACGGGGGTTTGCGCCCTATTCTGGATTTGAGACCGCTGAACCGCGCGCTGGCGAAGCGCGAGTTCAAAATGATAACAGTAAAGCAGATCCTCGCGCACATTCAGCCCGGGGACTGGTTTATCTCGGTGGACCTAAAGGACGCATATTTTCACATCCAAATAGCCCCTCGTCACAGGCGCTTTCTGAGATTTGCGTTCGAGGGCAGAGCTTATCAGTTCAAAGTTCTCCCGTTTGGCTTGGCTTTGGCTCCACGAACTTTTACGAAGTGTATCAATGCAGCACTTTCCCCTCTCAAACAGAGTGGAATTCGCATCCTGAATTATCTGGACGACTGGCTTGTTATAGCCCAGTCGCGGGATACACTGGAACACCACAAATGCCAGCTCCTAGAGCACCTGAAGCGTCTAGGGCTGACGATCAATGTGCAGAAGAGCAAGCTTCGCCCCATGCAGAATATCGCATTCTTAGGAATGGATCTGGATTCGCGATCGATGAGAGCGCGTCTCTCTCAAGAGCGAATGCAGTCTTTGATCAGCTCTCTCACCTCGTTCAAACCGGGGAGAGTGGTGGTTCTGAAATGCTTTCAGAGACTGTTAGGGCGTATGGCAGCAGCGGCTGTGGTGTGTCAGCTCGGGCTTCTGCATATGAGACCGCTTCAGCTATGGCTAAAATCCCGGGTGCCTAGCAACGCGTGGAAGAACGGTCATTTGCGTGTCTTAGTGACTCGCGAATGCATGCAGACCCTGGCCCCCTGGTTCAACACGAGGATGTTCGAGCAGGGAGTCTCGATGGGCAGGGTGGTCAGCAGGAAAACCGTTACTACGGATGCCTCCTTGACGGGCTGGGGAGCCCTTTGCGAAGGCAGACCGGCTTATGGCACGTGGACGAGGGCGCAAGCGAAGTGGCATATAAACTGCCTAGAGCTGAAGGCAGTATTTTTAGCTTTGCAGGGCTTTCTTCCACTGATAAAGGATCGACACGTCCTGGTTCGGACAGACAACACGACGGTGGTATCCTACATCAACCATCAGGAAGGTATTCGGTCACGCTCGCTTCAAAGGCTGGCGGAGCGCTTCCTCCTTTGGGCGGACAGAAACCTTCTGTCAATTCAAGCAGTTCATGTTCCCGGCAGTCAGAACTGCGGCGCGGACATGCTGTCCAGAGGGGGTCCGGTTCATGGAGAGTGGAGGCTGCACCCGCAGACCATTCAGATGATTTGGAGCCTGTTCGGAGAGGCGGAGATCAACTTGTTTGCCTCAGAGGAAAACGCGCATTGTCAGCTGTTCTTCTCACTGACGAACGCGCCTCTGCAGGGGATGCTCCCTCGAGTCGCTGGCCCAAGAAGCGCAAATATGCGTTTCCCCCAGTGAAGATTATGCCGCTAGTGCTGCAGAAAATCAGAGAAGAGAAGGGGACTGTGCTTCTGGTAGCGCCGAGTTGGCCCAACCAGCCGTGGTTTCCGGAGTTGATAGAGCTCCTAACGGCTCCCCCGTGGCCGATCCCGTTACGGAGAGATCTCTTATCTCAGGCAAAAGGCTCGGTGTGGCACCCCAGGCCGGAGTTATGGAACCTGCATGTTTGGCAGGTGAGTGCAGAGGGCAGACGCTAAACATATCTCAACGAGTTTTGGATACAATTGCAGAAGCGAGAGCTCCATCTATCAGACGTCTGTACAGTCTGAAATGGAAAGTTTTCTCTTCATGGTGTGTTACGAAAGATGAGGACCCAGCCAGCTGTGATGTGTCCGTCATTCTATCATTTTTGCAGGACTGCTTGGATGCTGGGCGCACGCCATCTGCTCTAAAAGTGTATGTGGCTGCTATTTCAGCTTTCCATGTGCCTATCGGTGATCGTTCGGTCGGTAGGCATCATCTGGTGACAAGCTTTTTAAGGGGAGCGCGGAGGTTGCGTCCATTTCGCCCCAGTATGGTACCAGTTTGGGATCTGTCCTTAGTGCTTAGTGCACTTGCCGAGCCACCCTTTGAGCCGCTGCTTTCGGCAGAATTGAAGGTGCTCTCATTCAAGACGGCGCTCTTGCTTGCTTTGGCATGTGGCAAGAGGGTGGGTGACTTACATGCACTGTCTACGAACACTGCGTGTATGGAGTTCGGTAAGGATGACTGTATGGTTAGACTGCAGCCTAAGCGGGGATATGTGCCTAAAGTGCTTTCTACATCGTTTAAAGCGCAGGTCATTACGCTTCAGGCGTTTGCTCCTCAGGATTCGGAGCCAGCGGCGCACCCACTATGCCCAGTCCGTGCCCTGCGGGTTTATCTGGAGAGGACTAGTCACTTCAGACAGGCGGAACAGCTGTTTATATGTTTCGGTGGCCGTACCAAAGGACTGCCAGTGTCTAAACAACGGCTGTCTCATTGGATTGTGGAAGCGATCGCGTTGGCGTATGCTTCTAGAAATGAGGCCTGTCCGTGGGGAGTGCACGCCCACTCAACGAGAAAAATGGCTTCGTCGTGGGCCTGGGCAAAAGGTATGTCGGTTCAGGATATTTGTCTGGCAGCAGGATGGTCTTCACAAGACACATTTGCCAGATTTTACAACCTGGAGATTCCGTCATTTGCACCGCTCGTTCTATCTGTGCAGTGATGTATCTGCAGCTTGGTAATTGGCCGTTGCCCGCACCTGGCAACGCCCCCCCAGACTATAGGGTGGTTTCGACTAGGTCCGGTAGGTCCAGGGCGTGCCTATAATTGAAAATTGTGGTCGGCGCTCTATACATGTGTTCGAGCTGTTTTTTCTTCCGCATTGAGTGGTATAAACTGTATATGTACGTGGCTCCAGCAGCACTGCGGCCAGTCCATGTGTTATATTATGCTGTATTACTGTGCTTAATCCCGCTCGGCTAGAGCTGGAGGGCGTCGTTCTTCTCTGAGTGTTTTATGAAGCAGTTAACGTGCCCGGCTCTATGGGGTCTGGCTCATTAGACTCTTCTCACTATGTATGGGATTACAACACAGCGGGATTGTACGCGTTCCCCAAGCGTATGCTAACGCAGTGTCGAGAGACCGAACTTGATAGGGAACGTCTCCGGTTACGTATGTAACCTCGGTTCCCTGAAAGGAGGGAACGAGACACTGCGCGCGCTGCTGTATTGTAATTATCAGAGTCTTGTACCTGTTCGAACAGTCGAAAGATTCTGAGTTAATGACGCTCAGCCCGACATATATATAGTGGGTGGCTCCACCCCTAGGTCGAGAGCTCGAGCGTCATTAGCCGGTAAAGTTTACCGGCGCGATGCAATCAGGCTTCAGTATTTGGGAGGAGGGGGATAACCCCAAGCGTATGCTAACGCAGTGTCTCGTTCCCTCCTTTCAGGGAACCGAGGTTACATACGTAACCGGAGACGTTCTGTTCCACCGATGTGCTGCAGCTTAACTTTAAAGGAAAAAAAGATATTGCCTATGTTTTATCTAATGGCATAGTTGCAGGGGTTGTTTAAGAATATCATAGACATGTGACTATGTCAAAGGAACAGTCGCCAGGAGAATCAGCAGCTGCCCAGATGAGAAGTGCCCTTAACAGATTTATGACTCACCTACAAAGATAGTTGTACAATAGTGGCTTATGAATTGACCTTAGTGTCTCCTAGATACTGTCTTCAAGAAAAGATGTTTGGATGTTGCTAGAATTATCTGTATCAGAACTTATACAAATAACATCAACAGACATCCATATGACTATAAGTAGTCACAGCATTTCTATAGTCTAAGTTAGTTTGAGGCTGGCTCCTCTAACTTATTTACTGTGGCCTTTGGAAGTGTGGAGAACCCTGGCTTCAGTAAACTCTCTGTCAACTGACTGAACTTCAGATTTGACTCTTGGTCTTCACTGAGTATATTCCTCTCTCAATGGGTTTTAACTGTCATTCCTCTACAGACCCATAAACACATGAATTCAGAACTCAGCTTTCAGTATCTCATCAACAATATAACCAGACACAGCAACTCAAACACATCAAACCAGACAGGAGAAATTTAAAATATACTATATTGCTCCAAATTCTTAAATATTATTGTGGTGTGCATAATTATAATAATGACTTTCTCTTTTTTTTCTGCTGAACACAAAAGAATATATTTTATGTTGGTAACCAGACACTTTCGGTTCCCCCTGACTTCCTTTGTATTCCATATTATTATTATTATTATTTTAGTATTATTCTTTTGAACATTCTTCAAATTTTTTTCTTTTGTGCCCTTAGAAGGAAGACAGTCATATGGGTTTGAAATAACCTGAGGGAAGTAAATGACACAGTTTTGGAGTTTGGATGTCACCTAGTGGCCATTTTGAGTGCTGCATCTAGAATGTGCTAAAAACCTAGTGCACAGCGCTTGTTTGTGCAATCAAGCTCAAACTTTAAGGGGTCACCGGATGCTCATTTTCCACAAGTTGATATGATTCTTTAGCGTCTTAATGAAAAGTCTATAATATACTTTGGTTAAAAATTATCAATGGTTGTGTAAAACAACACTCTTTTTACCTTGTCAAAATGAGCTCTGCAATAATCATCCCATTCTGAGGGATTGTTCCTTTAAATGCAAATGAAATACTCTCTATGGAGTGACGAGCCTGATTACTTTAGCCACATTTAGCCGCTAAACTTGCTAACTAGCACATAATTAGGAAAGGTGATTGCAAAGATTAAAAAACCCTTATACTCACTTCTGCTGTAGGTGAAGCTGGATCATGAATGATTCGCACGAACATATACGGATATATGTAGATCGGGAGTCACATTCCCATCACAAACAAACGTAATCCACTGCATCTTCAGTGGCTCAGATGTCGGTAGTAAATGACGACCACTATGTTCATTATTACATCCAGCAACACAACACCTCAAATCACTCAATCTGAGATATTCTTGTCTAACTTACATCCCTGCTCTGGCATTAAAACAATAGATGTTGGACTGTGACAGCTGTCAGAGGTAAGACGCTCACATCAATCAACTATTGTGGGATCGGCCTCTGTCGGTGTGATCTGGCATCTTGAGAATGGCTCGATTTGAAAAAGCGGATAATATTTTTACAGATTAATTAAAAACCACTGCATGGATTTTTATCATTATAGGGTAGATTTGTACATACACTGCTAACACACATTAATGTTCAAACAACATTAAAAAGTGAACTTTGCAACTGATGACCCCTTTAAAAGACAGCTGTTTTATCAATTAATATATGAGTTTAGTGCAGTACATTAATGGCCTGATATACTTCAAGAGCAATCAAAGCCAGGTTTGACAATATTTCAAACAAAATGTTGTCAAAATAAAGTTTGTTTTAGTGGTTCGAAACAGCTCTCAGAGCAAACTTTCTGCTGTTAAACACTTACATTCTATCTCTGAAATATACCGATTACATGGTAAGGAGCACCTGGCCTCACCTACATTATGAGGATAAATAAATATACTAAACAATGTTTTGTTGGAAAAAAAAACAAAAAAGGTTTCTGTGAGAGTTAGGCAGCATCTGTGTGTGTGTGTGTCTGTGTGTGTGTGTGTGTATGATTGATTAATGTTGTATGATTGATTGTTATATTGATTGATTAAAAAGTTTTTGTACAATGCAAAAAAAAAAAAAAAAGCTGTGTGATTCCGTTTTTAGGGGTAGTACACCTATATAATATTATGTCTAGGGCACCAACAGAGTTTGGGCACTGAACTACACATGATACTCACACAGAGTCAGAGTTCAAAGCAGGTGCATCATTGAGTCCAGGGGGAATATGAATGGATCTGTTACTCTTCATAGACACACAGCTGAATCCTGGAGATGCTGCTGTCTGGGTGTCAACAGAAGCCTCATCCTCTCTATCCTCATACACACTCATTTCACATGTAGGTTTCTCATTCTCTTCCCCCTTGATGAGAAACTTGATTTCAGGCCTGTATGTAGAAGAAGAGAACACTTAGTACACAACTTTGACTATTTGAGTTAGATAAAAAAGAAATTGTTGCGTTTTCCTTCCTGTTTTGCTATTTTTATTTATTCCACTTTAACTCAACATAAATAGTCACTCTAACTCAGGGGTCTCCTCCAGTCTTTTTTCTAGATATCTACTGTCCTGCAAAGGTCGGCATCAACTCTAATATAACAATCCTGAACCAGCTAATCTAGGTCTTCAAAGTTACTTGAAGGTCTGTTGAAGCAGGAAGGTAGTTCTCCAGAAGCAGGAATGGAGATCCCTGCTCTAATGGGGATGTAAGTACTACATACGAAACGTCGCCCAAATTTGAAAACACATTAGGCTCGTATATTGTGGACATTTTACATGTTTATCCTGTGACAAAGTGTACTTTATTTTCAAAATCAAACTGCACAATTAAACTACTGAATGGTATTGAATAAAAATATTGAATGGTTTAACTCAGTCTGGATCGATGTAAACCAGACAATACTTTCAAAATGGTAAAAAATGGCTGGAGAGTTTGACCATTTTCAGCCATAATATGTTATCACATATTATGTGTTAGTTTCCGTATATCAAAAGAATTGATTAACTGTGATGCGATTTGAGTTCGACCTAAAATCTGTTCAATCGCAAATACAACTTAATAATAATATTACATCTATGAAACGTTTGCTAAAAACTACCAGCTCCTCCCCAAATTGGATTGGACATGATGACGTTGGATACAGTCTACGGAGCCCTTCAAACTAACGTGTATTTTGAACTTTTGCTGTTCAAAATGCAGGTCTTTTACATTGAGGCGTTTTTACTGTTACTGGCAATGTTTTTTGCTGTCACTGAGTGCTTCTTCTCAAACGGAAGAACGCATCTTGGTGAGGATATATTATATCTTAAAATGTTTTGATGAATGTAGTTGACTGTCTTATTTTGCAACTTCTTTCTTGGCTTAAATTTAGCAGTTTCTTGCATTTATTGATATTTACTTGTCGTGCATCCTTGTGTTATATGTCTTAAAATAAGATAGCATTTGAATGATTTATGTGTTCTCCCATTGTGTATGCGGACAGAAGACTCATGAATAAACTGTTACATTTAACTATTACATTTAGAAAACATTGTAAGCACAACATACTCTCTTCATGAACACAAAAGCATCAAAAACAGCCCACGCCCTTTTTGTTACACACAACTGGACTATTGTTGTAAAACTATCCACTATCACTATGTAAGGAGAAACTTACCCCACAACCTGCAGTAACATTTGCACATAAAAATTTCATACTGTAGCAAAAAAAAAAAAAAAAAAAAAAGAATTGATGGAATACATGAACAACCATAAGCACAGTATTAAAACGTACAGACTGAAAAACTCTCCTGAGCAGAATTTATTTGACAGATTAGTAATTTTGACATTTGAAATCCACAAACTCTTTAATAAAGGAGGCAACACAAGAGTTCAGGGCACAGTTCTTCCTTTCCCCATCTTCCAACTTCTTTTGCTGATCTGGACCTTTGAGGAGCACTTGCTGTTGTCTGAACTGATCCACACCATGAACCTTTACATAAAAGAAATATAGTTCATTAGGCCATTTGCAACATCTTTTAAAGGGTATTTCAATTCATAAATAAAAGCTCCAGTAAATCATATGGATTACCTTTACAACATCCTCATACATTTTTTGAGGTGGAATATTCCAATGGATGGATGATAAGAAAATACTAAAAACATCTTCATTTGTATGCTGAAAATGAATGAAAGTTTTGTGGGTTTAGTGACATGAAGATGAGTAACTGAAGTTTCATTTTTGGGTGAACTTTATTAAGATATGAAAGTCTATGCATGACTTGACATAAAAATGACTCAATTTTCTGGACTAAAGACTAAATGTATTGAGTCCTAAGAATTATAGGAAGTATCTGCATCTATCGATATACTCTGTAAATGTTGTAAATTCATTAGAACAATAATAGTCAAAGATAACAAATAGTGTTGAATTATAACAAATTGTTTAATCTGCATTCATATTATGCTGTTTTAGCGAAAATAAATAAATAAATAATTTATCCCTTAATGTTTTTGTAAACAGCTTAATGTTGGTTATTATCCACTGCCATTACATGGACAAGCATGAGTAGGACATATTTTTCTCTTAATTTCTCCTTTATGATCCAAAAAAGAAAGTTGGTCATAATGCATTAAAACAACACCAGAGTGAGCGACTGATGACTTCACTTTAATTTCTGGATGAACTAAACTTTTAAAACTACTTCCCAAACCTGTCCTGAATGTAACTATAACTTGTTTGGTCACAATTAAGCTCCACAGAGTAAGATACCTTTTAATTTAGGACCCCATGAAATGCATTTTATTTTTTCCCTAAATTCAGTTTTCCATTCAATGATTTAAATAATTGATTTAATACACATTTATCATCAAAAATTGTCGCTACTGAAAGGAATTTATAAAACTTGAACAACTGTTGAAATCTTTTAAAATGTAATAAAATGGAAATACAACAATTACATTTTATATCAATGTATCTCTAAATGAAACTGTCTTCAGAAACGTTTCGATAGCATTTTCATTTCATCTTACCTATAATGCCTGATCAAGTAGTGTTTATGAGCACAGCTGCTTTGAAAAAGGAAATAATATTTCAGTGTCGCCTACTGGCAGAGAATCTATGTGCAGTTATTAAGTTAACTAATGAAACCTGCAAGCTTGTAGTAAATCTCTACAAAGTTTATTTCCAGGCAGAACTGGACATGCGCTGAAAAAAATAAAAGAAGAAAAATTAAGATAAATACTATTAGACCTTTATCACACTTCTGTGTTCGAGAAACGGAAGCTTTGAATAGTAGTGTAAAATAACTTGCGCTGTAGCTGATCAATGGCAGTGGCCACAGCATGGGATTGTTGTGATTTACTGATGTGCAGTTCATTACAGATACAATCAATAATCGGGTATAATAAAACAAAGAAATATGGTGCCATGCTATTCTGATCCATATTTCATGATTTAACAGGGCATGCAGAAGAAAACTCTAAGTGTATGTGCAGCACTTCAGAGTCTCACAATCTTTTTTATTAAAGAAATGTAAGAATAGAATACAAACAACATATTAAAGAACCACATAATTAGAAAAGGCTGTACATCTCATAAAACAGTAAAGACAAGTAAAGACTATAAATTAAACGTTAGCATTGATTTTTAATGCATCTTCTTACTTTCTGATAGATTAATCAAGCAGATTATATTGAAATGGTTCAAATAAAGGAATATTTCCTGTTCAGAGTCAATTATTTGAGAGTAACTGGTTTGGTCATTTTAAATGAGTCACATCCTCCTGGTTTGAGTGCAATGAAACATTATTTGAGCTCTGACAATCGTTTCGTTCATATAACGTTTCACATTAAAATGGACGATTGTATACTTGGTAGGGTAAGGCTTATCATCATGTAGAGCCAAAAAAAAAAAAAAGTGTGAAATACAAGTTTATGTTATTGTCAAGTTTGAGTTAAAACTGGCAACGTCCATTGACAATAATACAAACAGAAATTCTTTTACGCTACTAATCAAAGCCGGGTGTGACGACACACGGGCTGTGATAAAGGTCTATTGAGTTGAAATGCAAGTTGTGTGATGTCTCCTCAGACATCAAGACACAGACTCATCTTTCTCATTTCTGAATCAGATATCTTGCTTGTTTATTGTCTTCGTGTGTAAGTATTCAGTGCATTAACAGAACTCCTAGTATCAGTAAATGCAACTTTGTCATTTTAGTCTAATGAGTTAAACTTACAGTTGGACCCTCTGTGTTTATTCTAGGCGGAGTCGTCGGATGAGCTACTTGTGGACAATAAAAGCAATACAAATCTCGCAAGCAAAACAGCTGTGGTGGAAAATGATCTTTCAAGAGTATTTGACATGCTCAGAAACACTTGTTTATGCAGTCACAGTGTTTTTAAAATAAGACTGAATAAAAAAAATCTTTAATTGTACAGCTGCAGTTATACTTTGTTTTGCTTCAGCATGACTAGCCTATGAGTTATGCACATTTTTTGAGTTAGTATTTGTATTCAATAAAGTACTACTGAAATAAAATAATTGAGAAGTGAAAAATATTATGAATGGTATGTCGTTTAAGTGCACATCAAATCAAATGTAAACCATTAAGGTAACTGGTTTTGAGGTAATCTGTTTTCACAAAAGTTGAGTATCCTGATCCCATCAGGTTTTACAGTGAATGTGTGTGTGTGTGTGTGCGCATCCTTATTTGAGTAAATTTTATTGTTGGTCAAATGTATTTATTTGTTTTTTATTAATGTACTGGTCAAATAAATTATTTATTTTTTTAATTATTTGTCTGGGCCCTGAACTACATGATACTCACAGAGTCTGAAGTCACAGCAGGTCCATCACTGACATCAGGGGGAATTTCATTCATGGATCTGTTGCTCTTCACAGAACCAACAGCTGATTCCTAGAGATGATGCTCTCTACGTGTCAACAGAATCATCCTACTGTCTCTCATCATAAACACTCAATTTTACAGACAGGTTTCTCCTCCTCGCTCTCCTCATCCAAACTCATTTCACAGGCAGGTTTCTCCTCCTCTTCCTCAATGGAAAACTTGATTTCAGGCCTGTATGTTGCAAAAGAGAACACACACAGTACACACAAAAAAAAAAACCTATGTTAATTAGTTTAAAAAAAAAAAAAAAAAGACACGTTTATTTTAATTTCCATTTTATTATTTATTCCACTTTAACTCAACATAAATAGTTCTCCAGTTACTCCAAATCAGGGGTCTCCAATCCTGCTCCTGGAGAGCTACTGTCCTGCAGATTTCAGCTCCAACCCTCATCAAACACACCTGAAACCAAGCTCTTATGACCTAATACACACTCTAATCAAGGTCTTCAGAGATACTTAAAGGTCTGTTGAAGCAGGAAAGTAGCTCTCCAGAAGCAGGTTTAGAAATTATTGCTCTAATCTGAATAAAGGGAATGTAGGTACTGTATCCCACATTTTAAAACACATCAGGCTCGTTACAATTATTGTGGATATTTTAAGTGTCTTATGCAATTATCCTGTCATGTAGGCTACTTTATTTTCCGAGTTAAACTGAGTAACTAAACAGTCACTGGATATGAAATTAAATATTAAATGGTTTAAGTGTTTTTTTTTTAATAAAAAAGTTAAAGATTACTGAAAATTGTAACTTTTTAGCCATTTATGTTACAGTTTTTGTTACAGTTATGCGTTATATACAGTATATACACATACATTTCTAAGAACGTAACACACAATGCTAAGAGTATTTTCATTAAGTGAAGAAAGATGACACTGCACTCACTGATCGTAGGAAAAAACGGTCGAACCTTCTGGTGGTGGCGGCTTTATGAATCCATGCACCAAAGGTGCGGATGTTATACTCTTTTCGTAACTTTGAAAGCATAAAAATAGTTGCCTTTTAGATCCTAGGTGCTGTTAATTCGTAAAGACACACAAACGGCATAAGCTAAATAATAAATTACTAGCAAAACACATCAAAAGCAAATAAACCGTGTGATTACCTGTCCAGAAGAAAAACTGCAACCATGGCATCGGTTTTCAGACACTTTGATTCACGCAGTTGCCTCCAGCGTGGAAAAGCAGCACCGATGTTAACTCGGGTTTTAGCTCTTTGCTGTTCCAGACGTTTTTTCGTCATAGCTTTTTCAAAGACTGTCTTTCTTCTCGTGTGTTTGATTGTGCCATTTCTTGTAGGTTCAGAAGGATCGTTAGGACACCGCTGTTCTTCTTTTATTTTTTTGGCGAGCGCCTGTTTGTCTTCCATTCTCACTCAATCTGCACAGCGGGAACGCATTAATGACGTATGATGTCTGCGTGAACAGGATGCAACATGTAACATACCCTGACAGGCAGGTAGGACAGCCTATCGTAGCCCTCGGAACGAGGGATGTGATTGGACAAACATTTTATAGTCCTACGCCTTCCACAGATGATATAAATACAATATAAACAACTTTTAGTAATTGCTATCGGGATGAAGGGGTTTTCAACCAGCATAACAAAAAATGTTTTGAAACCAAACCCTGCCTTAAAAATCTATTGGGAAGCTTAGTAATATTACAACAGACTTACCACCAAGAATGTGACTTTCTTTTCCTGGCCTTCTTTTGGACATCTTGCTCTCCCTTGTAGGAGGTTGATTGTGTTTTGTGAAGACTGTCCATTTAAGAAAAAAAAAACTACCCCTGCTGAAAAAAAGCAGCCAGAACCAGCCTAAGCTAGTCACCCAGCCTGGTCCTAGCTGGTCAGCAGGCTGGTTTTAGAGAGGTTTTGGCCACTTCCGTAGCTGGTCAGGCTGGGAGACCAGCTGGAACAAACCAGCTAAGACCAGCCAACCAGCCTAGGCTGTTTTTTTTTTTGTTTGTTTGTTTTTTTTTTAGCAGGGCCCTCCTCCCACATATATTGAATAATAAAATGTTTCATTGAATGCAATTTTGTTTGTTTATTTTACACCTCTGTTCAAACTTCTTTCTTGGCTTAAACTGAGCATGCCTTGCATGCAGGCCTTGGAGAGAAAAAAAAAACAAAACTATCCACCAGTTTCCAGGGGGTGCTACTGTGAAAAAGAACTTCCGGTATAGATATTCTTTGATAGTCTGCCTTTGAATAGTGCAATTTAATTAATGAACACCTTAGAAGTGGGTGATATGGGCAAAATCTTATATCATGGGTTAAGGGATTTAATATCATTGTATACTTTTCCTGGACATGGCCAAATTTTACTGAATATGAACAAATCGCAACTTCATTATAGAGTTAATGTGCGTCTTTTTACAGTACAATACTGTTAAATAGATTATAGTAGAAATAGGACAACTGTAAATTACCAGTAAACTACTGCCAACAGGCTCATTTATTATTCACTTACAGGACAAACTTTTACAGTGATTGTGTCCCGAGTGATTTCCTGCCCTGCGACCGAGAAATGCTGAGATGCTGAGAAAGGCTCCAGCATCCCCATACAAAGTGGTTTGGAGAATGAATGAATTAATGGATGGATGGATGGATGGATGGATGGATGAATGGATGTCTGATTGTGAATTAACAGTGCTTCCACTGCACAACAATCACCTCCTGGAAAACCATGAAATGACAATGCAGCACTGGTCTGAAAACACACTCTACTGCTCTTTAGTGTGCAGACCTTTTAAAGGCCAACCTCTTAGTAATACCTTGACCATCTGACATTTTTTTTAATGATTACAGGAAGTAATTAACTGGGAAATCTGATTTATTTATGTGGTCCCACTTATATATACTTATATATTAAATGGCTGAATACTAATATATACTTATATATAAAATAATCATTTGATTCAATGCACTTATTGTGTACATGTTTTTACATTATATTTATTATAGTTATGTTTAAAGAAAAAATACAATTACATCTATAATTAATTTCTGTAATTACTTTTCCATCCCTTACACCTTAACCCACCCTTTAATGTACCCATACCACAAAACCTGTTCCTAACCTCACCTCAATAGCAGCAAAAGTGTTTTGCAACACAATATAAGCACAATAAGTACATTATACTTATTTTTTGATATAAGAGTTAAGGCCACTTAATATAAAGTGGGACCATTTATGTAATTGTTATTGTTAAAATAAATAATTAGGCACTACATTAAGACAAAGGATTTGTGTAATCATCAGTTTAATAACTTTTGGACAGATGCAAAAGTAAACTCAGAGAAACACACCTCAAAACATTCACCATAGTAGACATTTTGCTAAATATTTGAGAACCTAGGCCTGTCATAAGTTTAGGGATTTAAAAGTGTCAGTGCCTGACATGACCAAAAGTTATTGCTATTTGACAAAAGAAGGTGTTTGATGATAGGGCAGGACCGTTAAACCAATGTTTCCAACTTGTTGAGTCCAGGGACGCTTGCTGCTGTAGGCATATTTATCAAAAGTACCATTCATTTCATAAGATGCTAAGATCTTTACATCAAGTAGTGCACCTTTCAATAGAACAGTATAACAGCCTCAATAACCAACTGTTCTTATAACTGTTTTAAAAACTGTCTAAGTAAAGTAAGGTTGTATTGTATCCTATAAAGCAAAGGATGATAATAATATCTACAGTATTAGAAACAAATAAAACCACAGATATTTCACATACTCACAAAAACAACAAAGATTAAAAAAGGAAAGTCAATGAAGAACATATTGCTGAAAAGTCATTAGTTGAACAGTTGTCAGAGGTCTGTATTTGTGCCTCTGTGGTTTCTGGTAAAGCATTCAGTGCTCCCACAGGGACGAGGCATCCACACTGAGCCCATCACCCATTAGCGTGCCTCCCTGGTCTCCACGCAGGTACTTGTCATTTTGACCCTTGATGCCAACCCGTCCATACTCTGCAAACTCAAAGAAGAAATCCTCAGGTTTGTCTCCATCTGTGCACACCAGACCACTGCTGGAGACATACCAGAACTTTTCATTTCCACCTGTGGTAGAACAAAAAAACATTTACATAGGTACTGTACATTCATCAGGTGTTTGTAAGAGTGTGTGCTGCTCGATGAAACCCTGGTCATTTACAGCTTACATAATAGCAATACAACTCACTTTTTATGTGGTATGCACCATCGCTAAAAAGCAGCGAGAAGATGTCATAAACAGAGCGGCTGCAGTCCAGTGTATTGGAGGATTTGTGGTGACACACAAAGCCGTTCTCTCCACGCAAGACCAGGATTGGACGATTAATCAGCTTTAGCACAAACTGCTCATCCTCCCCTGCCGAACACATGCAAGGATTTACAGTATGTGACTCATGTTAAGTGAGTATTCAGTAGTGACAGGTCAGTAATAACATGTTAAGAGTCCAAAAAATAACTAGTTTGCACTCACCCAAAGAATCACTCACAGCTGCGAGCTGTCCATTTTTCTTTGTGCAGACATATTTTCCGTTGTTTGCTTTCAAAGCAACTCGCCTGCCCAGCCATTCAATGTCAAACATGGTGCTTTCTTCTCTGTCAGTTACACAAACACACAATAAAACACAATAAAGTGTTCCCTGTTTTCATTAACATTCATTTATGAAATGCATCAATATGACTGTAATTTGTGACAATAATAGAAACACATACACTTCTGTGGCCGTGGAGAGAATCCCTCCGTGAGTAACGAGTGTCCAGTAATTTCCACCATTGGTTCTGAACATGCACTTCTTAGCGTCTTTATCAATCTCCATCTGAAACGTCTCCATGTCTGTCTCATCATCCTGATTAGCTGAGACACTAACACCTGGAAACAAACACATTTTCATGACTTCTCAGTGGCTGATGCCTCTTTCCTTTACAAAATTACTATGCAAGCAGTATTTGTGCAAACACAATGTGTTGGGTTGTTGAATGGTGTTGCTGTTGAAAAAAAAACCAGCATATTGTATTATGATAATTTAACAATATACTTTAGTAATTAGAACTTTAGTAATTAGAATAACCATGTATGAATGCGTATTTGTCATGCTGATTGAACTTAGGACTGGTGGTGCTTAAGATATTATTTGTAATTTAGTGCTTCTATAAAAAAACCTATGAATTCTACAACTAATAACAATATAAAACACACCAAGGATTAATAAACTACGGGGTTCATAAATATTAATTACGTGGTCTGTGTTCGCTCTAACTGATTTGCTGAAATCAAAACAGGGACGATAATAGCCAATGAGATTGTTCCGCCTACTACCAGAGAAACCAGTTCTTAAAAGCTTAAGAATTAAAAAGGAACTTTTATTTTGACAGGAAAATGCAGCAAAGAATATTGTTTACATGTAGCATGTCATATAAGATTGTTATAATTGTTTAAATGTCTGCATGGTATATAAGACTCTCTTGCTCTGTATCTTTCTTTGTGTGTGTGTGAGACAAACAGACGGCTTCACACTAGAGTTTACGGTTCATCAAATACAGATACGCTGTGCATCCATTCAGATGAACTGAAAAGGGGTGGGGCTAGGGGTAGGCCATTGGTACGAATTCATACAAATTGGGGAATATGTATGACTTAGCAAAATTCGTATGAATGAGATCGTAAGAATTTGTACGAATCAGCCACCTCGTAAAATATGTACGAATTGCCATAAGATTGGGTTGTCTTTAGCTCAAACCTCTTCTAAAAAATCCACTTCAAACTATAATATATAACAATATATAACTATATATATATATATATATATATATATATATATATATACTAAACTAAAATTTTTATAGGTGGCATGAATGTTCAATTCATTGTTAGTTTGTTTTCCTTACATACAAATGAGCGGCTGAATTACTTGTCATATTCAAATTACAAATCTGCATCTTATTTACTACCTCAACGTTATTTCATCAGAAGACACAAATACTTTTGAATGCCTGTCAGCCGGAAAACTGAGTAAAGGGTTTTTGCCAATATAACAGCAGCTTTCACTGTAAATTTCATCGCAGTGCTGTAGGGCTGTGTTTTACAATGTGCCTGTCTGAGTCTCACTAAACCAGTAATCACCCAGTTTATCTCGTCACTCTCTCACTGTACCTATAGTTTAAATAACATTACCAGTAAACTTACATCTGTTCCAACTAGTCGAAGTGGCCAGATTGTGTGGGTTGAGATTCAAATTGGATGCTTCAGAAATATCCCTTGACTGTCTCTTAAGCCTTTTACTGGAGTAATCCCTAACACTCATCCCAGCAGCCTGATGCTATAATTCCTACAGTGGTAAAAGGCAAATGCATAAAGGGGCCTAATAAGCAAGTGGTGCAAGAAACATTCAGCCTCAGCCAAACAGACTCAGCCTTTAAGAACTGCAGTGGTAACCTGTGATGTTTACATAGCTAATGCACTATGTAAAGGTTCTATAGTCAAGCAGTGGAAATCCATTTGCATTGTTATCTATTCACTACTGTTAGCAATTTAATGATGTATTCTACTATATGATAAAGCAGCTAAGAGCTTGCAAATATTTGGCTAGATTGAAAAGCATTGATCATAATGGCTCATAGTTGATGATAAGTAAGTTCTGTATCAAATGTCAGCCCACTATTTGTCCACAAAGCCTCTTAGAGACAGATGCTCTTGCTCTTGATTCTGAAACCATCTGAAAAGTGGTAATGGACTCAATAGATCTGTTTTATCCTATTCTAGGAATCCAAACAACACTATATTAGCTAAAGGTTGTTTTGTCATACTACCTAGAATTCTGCAGAACCCAAAGTTTGGCAAACAAAGTTTCATTCATTGATAGGAGTAGGATAGTTCACTCAAACATTTTCAGTTATTATTATATTGTGTTGTGAAGCTGTTTGACCTTCTTCTATGAAAGGGGTGTTCGATCCTGATCCTGGAGAGCCAACGTGCTGCAGCATTCAGCTCCATCTTGCTGCCACACACTTGCCTAGAGGTTTCTAGTCATCCTAAAGATCTTCATCAGTTTGTTCAAGTGTATTTAACTGAGCTCTCTGCAGAGAGCCTACAGTCCTCCAGAAGCAGGACTGGACACTCCTGGTATACAGCTTTGAAGAATAGTACTTGTTGCTTTTTTCCATGCAGTTACAATGATTAAAGAACCATAACAACACCAGAGAAGTAGGTCTATCACAAATGTGCCCTCGAGGTCCACTTTCCTGCAGAGTTTAACTCCAACCATAATCAAACACACCTGAACAAGCTAATCAAGGTCTTCAGGATTACCAGAAAGTTGCTGGCGGGTGAGTTTGATCAAGGTTGGACCTAAATTCTGCAGAAATATATACCTCGAGGGCCAGAGTTGAGAACCCCTGCTCCAGAAGATCCTAATTACCTGGTTAAGATTGTGTTTGATCAAGGTTGGAGCTAAACTTTGCAGGAATGCACATTTCCAGACAAAGGATTGGAAACCCCTGTGCCACAGTATATTCCAAGAATATGGATGTCTTCTAGTTCTCACTTTCCAATCTGTGAACTGAACATTCATTTGATTCTGATCTTCTCAATCAATCAGTTGATCCATTTGATGAAACCGGTCTGGGGTGCATTTTCCAAAAGCATCCTTAGCTTACTATGGTTGTAAATTCCAAAGAACTCTATTGATAACAACAGAGCTTGTGACCGTAGTTGCTTTTGGGGAATGCACCCCTGAATGATTTGGTCACACATTTCACTTATCTATTTCTGTAGATCAGCTCTTACGTGATCCAGTTGATTAACATCCCACTGGAGGTGAACAATATCAGTAAATTACAAATAATGGTGTTGATGGATGACCATGCTATAGGCAGACCAATATATGTATGCAAATCTTCACAATTCTCTGAGTTCCTGAATACCTATACATTATTTTAGACCAGGGGTGTCCAATCCTGTTCCTGGAGATCTATTTTCCTACAAACTCCTACAACCCATAACCCTAGTCAAACACAACTCAATCAGCTAAGTAAGATCTTCGAAAGCGCTTGGTAATACCTGATAAAACTTGATAGTGTTGGAGCAGGGTTGAAACTGAACTCTGCAGGTAGGTATATCATCATATCATGGTATAACATGGTTGTGAACCACTGGTCTAAAACAGTGGTCCCTGGCCGCGTTCCTGGAGACCCCCCAGCATTGCATATTTTGAATGTCGTCTTAATCGAACACACCTGATTTAGGTCATTAGCTTGTTTGTAGAGACTCAGAGACCTGAAATGGGTCTGCCAGACAAAGGAGACAATGTGCAGTGTTGGGGGACCTCCATTTAGACCAATAATAATGATCATGACATGTCACCACATGCAAACAAATGCACAAACATTGGTTACCTTGACGAATAGACACATATCTTTTGTTGGCTGCCTGGAAAACAACTTGTGGGTGGCTCTCTTCCAGATCAAACAGCTCATCTTTCCCTGGCCTTGAACAGCGGCCAGACTTCAGGGTGCCCGTGGGGCCCGTTGGTGAGAGAAACTTGCCCTCACAGTCCTTAAAGGCCAGCTTGCCAGACTTGAGTTCCAGGGTGAAACTAGTGTTAGGCCCATGCTCCTTTACCAGCTTACCATCATTGCTGAGAAAGCGGTTGTCACAGGTCTTCAGACTGTACTTCCCATCCAGATAGACCAAAGTGATCAGGGAGTCCACACCCCAGGGGATGTCGCTGTCCATGCAGACCTCGCCATCTGCGGTGGACAAGCGTGCGTAGCGCTTGCGGGATACACTTAGCAGGTTGGCCTGTGGGTGAAGGGCAAGATGCATGGCCCACTGTTCAGATTCTCCAATGGTCTGGGCAAAACAGGACAGATATTCTGCAGAGCCTCCAAAATAACGTGAATATGGTTCAGACTGCAGTGCCCAGCGTCCATCTGACTGCGTCACAAGCAAAAAACGGCAGGATGTGTTTGGCACTTCCTCCTCACAACTCACCTTGCCATCTTTATCTGTGGCCAGATAACGTCCGAGGTGACTGCGCAAGAAAACCACCTGACTGTCCTGGTCTTGCTCCAGGGTCCAAATCTGTTTCTTCTTCAGGCTGGTTCCAGATGCATTCACCTTGAACCCAAATGCCTCTGCCGTGAGGTAACGATTTTCATAATTAATAAGTCCGAACTGGAGCTTCAGAGCCATACTAATTCCATTCGTTGACATTCTGACCAGCCGGTTCTCAAAGGAGCGTTTTAAAAGTTTTGTATTGCAGATTAAAAATGCTGGACAAAATGACAATATGCCCTTGACTCTCCTCAGATGCTATTAGAAGGTAATTTCAAGCTCTTTGAGTTTGTTGCCCGTTTCTTCCTGTGTCAGCTCAGACTCAAGGCGGTTGTCCCTTTGAGTTTCCTTGTGTTGGATTCTTTATTGTTACAGCAGCAGTCCCAGGCTATACTAGGTTACCTTAAGCTACTTCTTTGCATTCACACAGGTGACTGCTTGCTGCTTCCTAATCAGCCTGGATTAAACTCAGCAGGACGCAGCACCTCAATCCAACAAGCTGCTGACATCATACACACCACGTCCCTGACTCCTCCCTTTTGTCCTTTGGCAAATCTCTCTCTCTCTCTCTCTCTCTCAGTCCCAACCCAGCTACCAACTACCACCTTTCCCCGGTTTTATCTCACTCTCCCTTTCTATTTCTTAACTGGATAGTTCTCTTGGAGTAGCCCTTCTGCATGAAATATATTTCTGTTCCAGTGACAACTAATACAATATATAGTTTGATGTTTTTGGACACTTGTTCTGTACTTCTTCCTTTATATGGAAGTGTTACATTCTCTTTTTTTTTTAAACACTGCTTATTTGACCTTCCTTATTTCCCAGTCAAATATGTATTCTTTAGCCTGTAGTTCAGGTACAAATGATCATGACGTATGACCTCTCGCACAGCACCTGCTGATCTGTGTCCTTATAAGGGTATTACTGACCTTAAACTACAAAGTTTCAAATATGCTATAAATTGGTGTCCTATTATTTTTGCCAGACCTGTTTTATTACATGATTTCATAATTTCACTGCCAAATACCTTACAAAAGAATGTAACTTTCTACTGGGTGTTGTGACACCTAGTATTATTGAAAGAAAAGGGAACAAGCAAATAATTTGCGTAACTACAAACCAACATTAGGTAGCAAACTAGTTTCTCGTGAGCTGAACAACAACAACAAAAAGGTCCAGTTCACATTGCTGCATATTCTGGACAAAAACTGCCCACTTATACAGGAATAGACTGTCTGACCAATATGAGCCGTTTATTTGGGAATAAGAGGCTTACCGTTTAGAGGTTAAAAAATAAATAAATTAATTAATAATGTTGTGGTGTTCTATTGAACAATTGTATAGAAAATCTGGTTCGATTCGACTCAGTCATCTAATATTATAATCATTCATTTGAGAACTGTGAAAACTTTATTTATAAATAACTTCATGTCACGTCATGTTCTTATAGACTAATTTTCCTTTTCTAGACTTTTCCTAGTTTGTATTTATCACTTTCTTGCTTCCTTTGTTCTAGTTTTCCCACTAGCCATCAATCACAATGGACACTTATCAATCACCACACCTTTCATTTGTTACTTTGTATTACTGTAGTTAAGTTCCTCTGTGTTCACTTACCAGTTGTCCAGTATTGTTTCGAAGCTTGGCTTGCTGTTTGGATTACCTTTTGTTGTTATCATTAATAAACTTCATATAATAAACGTTTCATATACACGTTTGTTAACCCAACCAAAATAAAAATGTGCGAATTGCATTTGAAAATTAGTTTAAATATAATAATATGTAGCTGTGATTTAAGCACTATATCCACCAAAATTTTTAAAATACTCATGACAAACCATACTGCCTGCACCTCAAACCAATTGCCGGCTGTCCAGATTGTTTGCATTTCATTTGCATAAACATTCTCACCTTGCTGGCACTTTAACCACTTTTTCCTTTTCATCACCAGCTCCCCTGAAGCAGTGTTTTTCAAACCTGTGCTAGGGACCCCCAACTAATGCATATTTTGCATGTGTACCTCATATAACACACCTGATTTAACTCATCAGGTCATCAGACTTCATGGCTTGATCTGGGTGGAGTCTATAAAGGAGACACATAAAATGTGCAATGGCTGGGGGTCCCCAGGACAGGTTTGGGAAGCACTGCAATAAAGAATGACAGCAAAATTGAGATATCCTTAAAACAAAATATATGTATACTTGAAACATAAAATGACACATGACTTGTTTTCAGAGAAATTTAATACATAAGAAACTTACTTTGACATTGAAGCCCATTTTTATTTTCGTGTATACCAGGGATTGTATATTACATTATATGGGTCCTATTATGCTTTTTCACTTTTTGAATTTTAGTCGATGTGTGGTGTGTATCTTTGCAGGGGCATGTCTAGAGCATTTTAAATGGGGGAGCCAGGCTGGGGCACAGCCTCCAAAGAGGGTGGCTACAAAATGAGCAGTGGAGTGGGGGAAGGGGGGTTCTTAGTGAGTTATTTCTACCTGTTTTAGCCCTTAAGTTTCATTTTATCACTGTAACCCAATGTATAGGTTAATTAAGTTAATATTTTTTGGGTTGAATATAATCAAATAAATTATATGTTACCACATGAGAAAGTGTACACACTGAGGCTTTACTCAAATGAAAACACTTTCATCATCCTCATGAATGTACATGCTGGTTTTGTACCTACCAGCTGCAACCTACACCAGTTTTTGTTCTGTGCTGAGTTATATCCTTTCATTATAACATAAAGAGTGTATGTAAATAGTAGATCGCGCAGTGTAGAGAGAATCATTTGTCATAACAGCACTTTGTGAGGTTGCAATGAACAAATAGTGACAGCTTGTTAGTGATTTTAATGGGAGCGCTCTTTGCGAGCTTTCTTGGCAATTATGCATTTAAAATGTAGAAATGTAGAGCAGAGCCAATTCATAAAAGAACAATGTATATTTAAAAGCACACATCCAGTTTTGTGTGAGGAAGAAAGGAAATCCACTTGCGAGTGGATTCGTGTTTGTGGATTCTATGGATGCACTATCGTGTTACATTACTGCGCTCTCAACATTTGTCGTTAAGATTACACTATAGAAACCACCTAAAATTAAGTTTAAAGAAGAGAAAAAAGGTGGTCTAGGTCTAGGCAGCTGCCTATATTACACATGTCAGGATCTGCCACTGCCAGATGCAGTTAGAAATTTACTAAAAACAAGGCTATATCTAGATATCTGGTAGGGAAGGGGGGCTTAATTATTTTAAGTATGTAAAATAATTAAATAAATTAGCACGATAATATCATGTATTGGCGATCTCGGAGGCTAAGGATAGGACCCAACACTTCTGTAGCGTATTATTTACTCACCCTCCATGCATCCTAGATGTATATTACTTCTTTCAGACGAATGTAATCGGAGTTATATTACAAATTATCCTGGCACTCCCAAGCTTTAGAATGGCATAGACAGGTGTTTCTCTTCATCAGTCCAAAACAAGTCAATAAAGTGCATCCATCCATAATAAAAAGTGCCTTACACGGCTCCGGGGCAGTCAATAAAGGCCTCTTGTAGCTGATGTCACATCACATTGAGTTCTGGGAAACTGCTGTCTTTCCGCTATTGAGTTTAGGGCAGAATTTTCACTTTCTGTTGCGATTGCAAAAAATGTCACCATTGTATGTCATTCATGCTGCATCGAGAATTGCAATAGTCATTTTTCCTTTTCTACATGTAAAAACACCAAGGGAAGGAGGTTGCGGATTGTAAATCTATTAATAATGCCACTGATTAAACCCACTATCTATCACAATCACATTGCTGTGTGTTTTTTGAAAGTTCTAATTTTGTTGAACAGGGACTTTCTAAATGCTCCCGCGAATAACACCAAATGTGGCTTAATGGACCTAGACAGTGATAAAGACCAAATTATAAAGCATACTATGTGTAGATCCGCATATGAGCCCAAAATTTGAATGCAGCACGTTTATTTACATGTTAAATGAGGAAAATACTTAATGCACTGAGACAGTGCTATTTAAAGACCACATTCTGGACACACCTTACTAATCAAGCATACTATGTGCAGAAAAACGAAATATGAATATTAAATATAACTGCTCTAATGCATAAGCCACATTAAACATTTTCTTTATTATGGTATTCTGAAGGTATAATATTCTGGGCTCATCTGCATGTCTTTTAATATCACCATCTTAGTACATTAAGCCAGCATTTTAAAATGTCCAGTATTGTAAAACTGTTCACAAGCTCCCAGGAATTAGATTTGGGTTGTCATTTATTGAAATACAGTGGGTTAAAGTAAGTATTGAACACATCACCATTATTCATGGTAAATATATTTCTGAAGGTGCTGTTGACATGAATGTACCAGATGTAGACAAAAACCCAAGCAATCCATGCATACAAATAAAACAAAACAAATAATTTCAGAGATTAAGTTATGTGTAAGTAAATGGAATGACACAGGGGAAAAATATTGAACTACTGAAATGTATTTAACACCTTGTACAAAAGCCGTTGTTGGTAATAACAGCTTCAAGACACCTCCTGTATGGAGAAACTAGTGGCATGCATTGCTCAGGTGTGACTTTGGCCCATTTTCCACAGAGTCTTCAAATCTTGAAGGTTCTGTGAGCCTCTTCTGTGAACTCTGATCTTTAATTCTTATTTTGTATTGGATTCAAGTCAGGTGATTGGCTGGGCTGCTCTAGCAGCTTTATTTTCTTTTTCTAATACCAATTGAGACTTTTCTTGGCTGTGTTTGGCATCATCTTCTTGCTGAAATGCCCACCCTTGTTTCATCTTCATCATCCTGGTACTGTAGGTGTTGGGACTGAACCAGATACTAATAACTTCCACTGACGAGGGGCAGGATTGCTTTCATGCCTTTTTGCACCTCCCTTTCTTCATGTGTTCAATACTTTTTCCCCAAGTCATTCTAATTTATTACACATAACTTAATTTCTGAATTTGTTTGTTTTGTATGTATGGATTACTTGGCTTGTTACTGACATCTGGTGAAAATATTCTAGTCAACAGCACCTTTAGAAATATATATTTACTGAGAAAAATGGTGAAGTGTTCAATAGCTATTTTAGCCACTGTAAATATAAAAAAAATACAGTGTGTTCGTGTCTGTCCATTGATTGTGACGCACAATCTCTTTTTCTCCTCCGTGAAAATGGAAAAATTAATATATTTACAATGACAACAATTATACTTCTTTATTTAAATATTTCCAACAAAGAAATGTATGGATGTCTGTCAGCTTGTTGAACACACACTTTTTTTTTGATATTCTACCATATGATGGCTAAAGCAGGAATGAGCGTCCAGCAGGCGACACTGTTTTCACGCTAATCAGATCAACATTGTAAACTAAATTCTAATCATATGATCATACAAAGAGATCAAATTTCCCTTTTTTCCCCGCAAATGAGGCATAATGTGAATATTTAACTTCAACCCTAAAAGCACTCGTACATCCTGGAGACGTCTATTTGACATCTACATTTACATTTGGAAGACGTCAGAGGGCGATCCTCCCAAAATGGTGGTGGCGTCCCGGCATGCAACGTGGCGTGACGTAGCTTCACATTCTCTATAAAAGACAAACTGGCTAGGAGAAGCTCAAAAAGATCATAAAGAAAATTCAAAATGATATCCCATGACATATCTAGATAAGCACTTTCAAACATGTAGATGGAAGTAATTTAGCTTCTAGCTAAGGGATCTTCAATCCATGCTCCTGGAAAGCTACCGTTCTGCAGACTTCAGTCCCAACCCTGCTTGAACACATCTGCCACATCAGTAATCTATCTATTTACCTTATTCTAAATAAGAAAATGGTATAATTAAGATGTTTACATGAGTTGCTTTTAGAATATTCCTTTAATGTTCCTGTTTTACATGTTATAGTACATAGATCGATTAATGGCATGTCATTATGTCCCCACGCAGCTCCATCTGACGTTCCCTCCAGAATTTCACATATCAAAATATAGTTAATCTTCGTTATGGTGCCATATACAGTTTTGGGTGTTTTATTTTTAATTTTATGAAAGCTTCAAAAGTGCAGTTAAATATGTGTCATACCATATGTGCAAACAGACTACCAGGTTGTTGAAGCCATTCTGTTTTGTTTTCCGTCAAATGGTGTATCCTATCGCAAAATGTGGCGAAAAGTCCTACACGATGGAAATAGTGTGATTAAGGTTAATGATTTTAGTTCACACATCTTAATATAATTTGTGTTTGCTTTGAATATGACTTTAGGTGGATTAAGGCAATCAAAAATCTCTGTTTACATGCTAGATTGTTAATCAGAGTATTGTCTTAATCATGTTAAAATCTGAATATTGTTGTCTATGTAAACATACTGAATGTGTGTAAAATATGATGTGCAAAAAGAAAAAAAAAAGATACAAACAATATTACAAAATTACTTTTCCACTTTTGCTAAAATGCGCAACTTCCAAAAGCGCGCATGTACAAAGTGCAAAAGGCTATTTTCATGCACTTCTGCCAAGCTGTTATGATTGTACAAATTCCACATTTGCATGCCTTGCATGACAGAGCATTCTGGTCAAAACTTCATGGAAATCCAGAACTGGCTTGAAAATTTGTTGTTTCTGTTCTCTCTCTGAATTTACCCACCTCAGACTAATATTGGAGGAGGAGTTCACCCTAAAATTCTGTCATTATTTACTCATCATCATGTCATCATTCCGTGCTTTTTTCTTTACGGAAGAAGAATCTTCAAGCATCACTATACTCTATACAATAGTGGTTAATAGTAGCCACATCTATCAAATTCTGTTGACGAATTCAAGACAGTCTGTGGCCTCAATTCACTTTGGACTCGTGTGGGGAAGGCAAATCAAAGCTCAGTACTGAGAGATTATTAGATGAGTTATATGAAAATACAGAAAAGCGCCTGTGGCATTATGCCTAAAACTCTTCAATTGGGTATTCAAATTATTTCTTTGTAATCCCAAGGATTAGATTATGGAAAACAAATGACTGCAAATGACCATGAATGGAGTCCAAAACAGACAGGGAAGGATGTGTTTCACCATTAGAAAATGTAGTTTGTCCACCTCAGATGGTCAAACTTGGATAAAAAAAAGGAGAAATATTGTGAATGTGTGAATTACCTGAGCTAAAGTGAAACAAATCTTCAATTTTTAACTCGGTTGTCAATTTGCACTTGATTTTTTAACAGATTTTTTTTTTTTATGAAATTCAATTTGTAATATGTTAACTTACTCCATTTGTGTTGGGACTACTTGAATCATTTTTGTTGCATTGGCTGAAACTGGACAGTGGATATTTCATTCCCAGCATGGAATGAAATTAAGTGCGGTTTTGTGTGTCTTTTTTTATTGTTTTCTGTTTATTGTTCAGTTTTGTTTGACATTTAAAAGTATTTGTGTTTAAAAAAAAATATATTTTTTTGTTTTTGTGGGTTACCAGTGTGGTGGTTAAGCTGTGAGTAGCTTAATAAAAGTAAATATATATATTGTTTGATGCTTCTGATGAGTCCATTGCTATCTTACAACCAATTTGTGCATATTTTTCATTTGTTCGACCTCACTCATACGATTTTGTACGATTTGTCTAGACCCCAGTGATGGGTATAGGTCGTTCATATGAATTCTTACAAAATGGGGAATTCATGAAATACATATGATTTAGTAAAAATCATAGTGATCATTAGTGCGAGATATTGAGGTGCTGTGCTCCTCACTGTGCTCTGAGCTCTGAACTTCCTGATGGACAGATCATCTCTATTTGCAACGAAAGAAAAATGCAAAGGGAAAAAAATCTGTCGTTTTTTGTTTTATCAACCATCAGGCAGCTGATTTGCACCTCACTGTGGAAATTACTGTAGCATTTGCACAAGAAGGCATTTCTCCAAACTGATTTCTGATTGACTTCTGAGGCAGCATAAAGGTTTCATGATCTACAAGATAGAGAGAGCTTTAGTGACAATTAAGCGAATATGAAACACAATTTCTACAATCCTAATGTCTAGCTAAAAAAATCGAATTAGTAAAAAAGGTTGGTCAAAAATTTACATTTACACACAAACTGATCACCAACTGCAACTTTATCACCAACACCATCTTAATTTTTTTTAGTGCTTTTTTCGTCACACAATTGAGCAGAATTGTGGGATATCATAGGAAGCAAAGGTTGCATCTACATGTATTCTGCCTTACCTCAGTAGACAGGATGTGATACAATCAAAAGATTCAGACATTCATTGTTGCCTTTCTACCTCCATATGTTGTCTGTAAAGATGCAGCCTTCCAGCAGCAGGACTGAACACCCCGGTCTATGAACTTCAGATCCTTTTGTAAGGGTCACATTGTACCACATTGTTTAAGGATTTTAAGGAGTTTAACATTTTCCTCTGTTCTGCTCAAGGGGAAATAATCCATGTGAATTAGCAAATATATTCTGGCCTCGTTGTCCACCTTTTAGCACATGTGAATCTGCAAGCTTGAATATGATGAGTCTGGACCTTCTGTTGTTGACTGTAAATGCTTGTAAAAATGGACCTTCTCACAGCTCCACACTGAGAACTAGCAGGACACATGCCTGTCTTCGTTTTGAAACCTACTCTTGCATCAGGTGTCAAAACTTGATTTTGAGTCAACCTGAACACACCTCCTTACTTTCTTCCTTAAGTGTCTTGTGCTTTTTGTATTTGCATGTCACCTTCATCAGTTTTGTAATCCAAATGTACCTTCATTCTTTGGAATAAAGAATGTTTTCAACTTTTCACCTCAAGTTGTCCTGTCCATGAGACTGTTCTGAAAGGGGTGTGTACACATGCATATTTGTTTACAGAAATTTGTGTAAAGTGAATTATAAAAAAAGAAAGAAAAAAGAGGAACAAGTTGAAGTAGAAGTCATATATTCATTAATTACTGCTTGTTTATTGTTCATTCCACCACCAAAAATCTATCTAGCAAGTTTTAACTGCCTTAGATTGAGGAGTTTAAACAGGTTAGTGTACATTTGAGCATAATAGGTTAGAAGTCCTCAAATTGAGTAAATCTGTATAATTTATCCTAGAATATTGTTCTTAAAAGTCAAAAAGTCAAGCTCGCTCTCACTACACACTTCTTCAGAGCACATGAAACATAAATACCAATGCATAATGTTACTTACACTGACCAAAATTATAAATGCAACACTTTTGTTTTTGCTCCCATTTTCATTAGCTGAACTCAAAGACTTTTTCTATGTACACAAAAGGCCTGTTTCTCTCAAATATTGTTCACAGATCCGTCTAAATCTGCGTTTGTGAGCAGTTCCCCTTTGCTGAGATAATCCATCCACCTCACAGGTGTGGCATATCAAGATGCCGATTAGACAGCATGATTATTGCACAGGTGTGCCTTAGGTTGGCCACAATAAAAGGCCACTCTAAAATGTGTAGTTTTATCACACAGCACAATGCCACACATGTCGTAAGTTTTGAGGGAGCGTGCAATTGGCATGCTGACTGCAGGAATGTCCACTAGAGCTGTTGCCCGTGAATTGAATGTTCATTTCTCTACCATAAACCGTCTCCAAAGGAATTCAGAGAATTTGGCAGTACATCCAACCGGCCTCACAACCGCAGATCACGTGTAACCACACCAGCCCAGGACCTCCACATCCAACATCTTCACCTCCAAGATTGTCTGAGACCAGCCACCCGGACAGCTGTCGGTTTGCATAACCAAAGAATTTCTGCACACACTGTCAGAAACCGTCTCAGGGAAGCTCATCTGCATGCTCGTCATCCTCATCGGGGTCTTGACCTGACTGCAGTTCATCATTGTAATTGTCTTGAGTGGGCAAATGTTCACATTCGAGGGCGTCTGGCACTTTAAAGAGGTGTTCTCTTCATGGATGAATCCCGTGCCCTGTTTTTCACAGTACAGGGCAGATGGCAGACTGCGTGTATGGTGGCGTGCGGGTTAGCGGTTTGCTGATGTCAACGTTGTGGATCGAGTGGCCCATGGTGGCGGTGGGGTTATGGTATGAGTAGGCGTATGTTATGGACAATGAACAGGTGCATTTTATTGATACCTTATTTATTTGACGAGATCCTGAGGCCCATTGTTGTGCCATTCATCCACGACCATCACCTCATGTTGCAGCATGATAATGCATGATAATGAATGGCCCCATGTTGAAAGGATCTGTACACAATTCCTGGAAGCTGAAAACACCCCATTTCTTGCATGGCCAACATACTCACCGGACATACCACCCACTGAGCATGTTTGGGATGCTCTGGATCAGCGTATACGACAGCGTGTTCCAGTTCCTGCCAATATCCAGCAACTTCGCACATCCATTGAAGAGGAGTGGACCAACATCCCACAGGCCACAATCAACAACCTGATCAACTCTATGGAGACGTGTTGCACTGCGTGAGGCAAATGGTGGTCTCACCAGATACTGACTGGCTTTTGGACCCCTTCAATACAGTAAAACTGCACATTTTTGAGTGGTCTTTTATTGTGGCCAGCCTAAAGTACATCTGTGCAATAATCATGCTGACTAATCTTGATATGCCACACCTGTGAGGTTGATGGATTATCTCGGCAAAGGAGAATATTTGAGAGAAATAGGCCTATTGTGTACATAAAAAAAGTTCAGCTCATGAAAAATGGGGCAAAAACAAAAGTGTTGCGTTTATAATTTTGGTCAGTGTATATTACTATTAACACTTATCAATAAATGTTTTAATAGTAACTGACATCATACTATCCAATGAGAAAATGCATTACAGCAATTCCATCGTAACTTTTTTTTTTTTTTTTGTAAAACTTTTAGATAAATTTGATCAGAGAAGAGCAAAATCTAAGAAATAAACAGAAATGTATTCAATAGTGCAATATGAGAAGCACTTCAGCATGTATACCCTATAAAATGGTCACCCCTGAAAAAACCAAATGAAGTTTGAAGTCTTAGAGAGAAGGTTAAATGTCATGTGGCTTAAAATGACACATTACTGATTTCTTTAGAGGCTGCACTGTTTCAGCAATGCAAGTAGGTTGTTTACTTGCTTGTTTGTTTTAGTAAAAGATGACAGTATGAAAAAATGTAACTGTACTGTATAAGGTTCATCAACACAGACTGAGGGTTCTGTTGTGTTTTGATCTGACAGTAGTTTTACAGATGTTCTTCATTTTGACTTCACTGGACAGTATCTAAACTGTAAATGGCCAGTAGATGGCAGTGTTATGGTACGTTTGAGTATTTTGGTATTTTAATGACCAGATGGGGGCAGTGCAGCCTGCAAAACCTTCAACAGCAGACTTTGTCACACTTGGGATTTTATTTAGCAATATGCATTGGATAACTGAAAACTAATAAGATAAAAATACTAATAATGTAAAAGAAATAGTTTTATAAAGATAACATATAGCTGGATTTAATGTTGATAGTGAGATATTTAGCACAGGAAGCCCTAAAATGAATTTCAACTATGGTGTAAAGCATTTGACAAGAATCACATGGTATAGCTGAGTGCATACGTGAATAAGACCGTCCACCCAAAACAATCATTATTTTGTTAAATCTTTGATTGCATCAAGGAAACAGGACTTCCACTCTGATTCCATTATGACCTCTTCTTCTCTTTATGAATGACTCTTAATCAAGACATCCAGACAAACTGCTGACGGGAAAAACAGCCTCCTGCGTCGGGACACATGCTTTGAGTTACTGCCGTGTTACAAGCCCTTTCTGTAGCAATGCTAATAAATGTCACTGGCAGATGAAATTTTATTAAATGACACTTTTATTTGTTTACTCAGGCGTTAAAAGTCACAATCATGTGAGGGATCCTTTTTATATCTGTTTGCTATTATATTGATATACAGTAAGATTAATCACATAACAAAGGATTCGGAATAGGCCTACATATATTCAAGGCTCACAGCGAGACACATAAACACAAACAGACACTGTTGTGTGAAAGAGAACTCTAGTGAGTGAATAGGTTCTTTAAGGTTCTTGCTTTGACCAGGACACAGATAAATGTGCATAACACAGCTGTTTCATTTATAGCTGTCGTGGACCTTTCAGATAAGGCCATTTTTCAGGTTGCCATCCATTAGCACCACGGACTTGCATCCATTAGGCTGCCAAACTCACAGCAAGCCTCATTTAAAGGGCCAGTGTACACCTCTGCTATAGATCAGACTCAAACACATTAATGTATATGTTTATTATACATTATGAAATGTTAAGGCCGGTGGAAATTTCTTCAAAAGTGGAATATAGCATGTGTGGACTACATTTATTATTTCTGATTCTTTTTTTGGAGCTTGATAGATGTGGTCATGGTAAATGTTGTACAGAACATTTTTAAAAATGATGCTGCTGTGACTTCAGGCAATGTAAATAATGATAGATTTAAATTTATACATATCTTTTTGGGGTGGATCTGGTGGCAGATGAGTTAAGAGCAAAGAAGATGTGTGCTTCAGTTATTGTTATTACAGTAAAATCATAAGTAAATATACAGAACCTCATTTAAATAGTGTAAGAAGGATTTTGTTGTACTTATTTAATTTCACAGTTGTGATATTGTTACCAGAGTTTTATTGTAATAGAGTGCTGAAGGGATAACGTGTTTTTGTAGGCCAAAATACAACACGAGTTGCATTTTAGCACTTCTGGTTCCATTGTCCTGAAGTCAACAGGTTTTTTTTTTTACATTTACATTTTCATTTACATTTTCTCAATATATGTGACCCTGGATCACAAAACCTATCATAAAGGGTAAATTTTTTGAAATTCAGAATATTATGAAAATCGTTTTAAAAGTTGTCCAAATGAAGTTCTTAGCAATGCATATTACTAATCAAAAATTAAGTTTTGATATATTTACGGTGGGAAATTTAGAAAATATATTCATGGAACATGATTGTTACTTAATATCTTAAGGATTTTTGTCTTAAAAGAAAAATCATGACCCATAGAATGTATTTTTGGCTATTGCTACGAATATACTCGTGCTACTTAAGACTGGTTTTGTGGTCCAGGATCATGTATTAATGTTTTATTTTACAACATTACATCAGTAATCCTTGTGATTTCTTGCAAGTTTTTTTGTCTTGAAGGTTTTTTAATGGATGTCAATGGAGGAGAGGCTTCCCAGATAGCACACTTACGTCTGCAAGATGTCTGTTAAAGATCTCTTGATCTGGAAAGCATCTGCTGTGTACAAACATCTGGCAGACGTCCGTAAGATGTCAGTTTTACATACATGAACATCTTAAAGACATCTAATAGATGTCTATTTGACATCTGATAGGAAACGTCCAATAGACATATTGCAGATGAGCAAACTACATCTTGCAGATGTAAATGCAGATGTCAAATAGACGTCTCAGAGATGTTGCTTTTTATAGAAAACATTTACCAAATTTGGTGTTGATCTGTTTAAGTCTCTAAGAGGAGTTTGAACTTGGCAAAAACAGCGCAAAACTTGCAGAGGAAAAAAAAAAAAAAAAAAACTTTTATTGAGTACCTTGGGACTTTTTTTGTGAGTACTGGTGTGTTTCATGTGTCTACTAAATTTTTGTACATGTATGTGAAACATAGCTTGAGAGGTACTTCATTAAAATATTATAGGTGGAGCTATCGAGCCATTTTGCCACACCCACTTCTGAAACCATATTAGATGCAAATTTTCACCACTTCTGGTGCGTTTGCAAAATTTTCCGAGCATGTTTAGGCCCTCAAAAATGCTATTCATTTTGAAGAAGAAGAGAAGAAGAAAAAGAAGAAACTGAGAAATTCCAATAGGGTTCTTGCACCGCTGGTGCTCGGTGCAGTAAGTTGTAAAACTGTTTGCACTACAAACCAGTGTTCGTAATTAAGGTAATACATTAAAATAATATGGTAAGACACCAATTTGCCATATCCTGCAGCAAAACAAGCTGTTTTGTCCTGCTTAAAATAGCTGGATGCAGATGATTCCAGAAGCCAGACCCATAAAATTTACAAATGGCTGCACATTGCTCTTACGGGAAAAATAAGGTGGATACTTCAGTGATTACATTAACAAGCCAGTTGTCCACATATAACAGCTCATAGGGTCTAACAACACCACAGCTTTTCAAATAATGCCTACACCCTAATTCAGGGATCTCCAGCCCTGCTCCTGGAGAGCTACTGTCCTGCAGATTTCAGTACTAACCCTGCTCCAATATACCTGTAATTATTAATTAGTCCTGAACACCTTGACTTGCCGGTTTAAGTGTGTTTGACTGGAGCTCTCCAGAAGCACGGTTGGAGACCCCTGCCCTAAATAATATGTGTGAAATAGAAGGTAGATCCAGTTGTGAAGCTGTGCCTCCTGCCTCACTTAGAGCGCTTATATTACCCAGCATGCATAGTGGGCCATCAACACTTACTTCATCATAAATCTGCAGAAATCCACATCCAGTATAAGTGTGCTGTGACTCTACACACACACACACACACACACACACATGTTTGTTTTTGTGAATTGTGGGGACTTTCCATAGACTTCTATTGTATTTATACTGACCAAATGATATTGTCTATCCCCTAACCCAACCCTAAACCTAGCCCTCACAGAAAACATGTTCGTATCGTTACACTTTCAGATAAACACCATTTACTATTTTTAATAATTTTTTAATTTCAGGTTTTACTATCCTTGTGGGGACATATGGTCCCCACAATGTAGAAAAAACAAGTACACACACACACACTGCTGTAGTCTGGTTGTACTGTGTCACGCTTCACGTGTTCTAATAGGTGCTTCTGGCAAACAAAGTCACAGCAGTCATTAGAACAAGCCACTATAAATGTCACCTGTTCAAAGCTCACCACAACTATAATGTCACATACACAGCCCGTTCCAATTTCCCCTTTCCTGTTTGGTGTTTGTCCAACTATTAGCTTTTGTCCATGGTGCCTTTAGACTCTTTTAAAAAAATCTTTTCACACTCTCAGTGGTTTCATTTGTCTACTAACTATGTCCAACAGCGGGCACTGCATTACAGTTGAAATATGTGTGTACTTTGTATATTTATATATTTATATGTATATATAAATATACACACATATATATTTATATTTAAGAAATATACATCATATATATTTATGTGTCATATAAATCATAAATAAATAAATAAAGTAGGCATATATTTCTGTAAACACAAACTTTTTTTTGGATGTGATTAAATATGATTAATTGATTAGACTATACAGAAATATATGTGCATACTTTATTTATATGTATATATAAACATACACACATACATGTTTACACTTAAGAAATATATAAGATAAGATATAATTATAAGTTATAAATATAAATATAAATATAATTTAAAGATTTATTGTCTCTATGTTGTTGCTGTCTTTGTGTACTGGAAGCTAATGACACTACAACAAATCTCTTGTATGCGCAAGCATACTTGGCAATAAAGCTCTTTCTGATTCTGACTGTGATTCTATATACACTCACACATATAAACCATAAATAAATAAGTACACACATATATTTCTGTAAACAAACCTTTATTTTGGACACAACTGCGATTAATCGATTTGACTACACTAATTTTCATACTTGCATAATTTGACAAAATTAAATCTTAATTGAAAGCGGCAGAAAATAAAAAATATTCTGTTCACACTAGTGACATTTCATTTCAGTGTTTTTCTTTAGTTTCATGTATCAACTGTCTCATTTTTAATCTTAGCCATGCTCTTTACTGAAACCATTGCTTTGACTGAAACCATTATGCTTGTAATTAATGTAAAAATGTATTAATGATTTTACACAATAACTATTGAAATTGTTTATTTCACTTCTTTATTTGATTGTATAATAGTTTTACAAAATATAGTAATATTTCAGTGTAAATTTCAGTTTTAAAACAATGAAATTTCATCTGTATAAATAATCAAACAAAAAAATTGTTAATGAGTTTCATTATAGAGAAAAAGTAGAAAGGGATACAGAGAGGTGGGAGGCAGACAGAGAGAAAAGATACTTTCATCCTGACCCCCTTCTCAAGGTCTCTGCAGGAGTCGGGTGTCCAGGATCCTTCCCACAATCCAACGAGGCACTATAAATTCCACCCGGCCGCACCGGATGTGTTTCTCTCTGTGACGACTTTTACTGCGTTCCCACACACAGAGGCGGTAAAAAACGATTGATTTACACACTTGATGATAAATACGGCAGGCAAGTCACACTGTGGGCAATTTTATCCACCATGGAGATGGAGACCAGGATCAGAGCTACGATGGGCACCCGAAGGAAATTGCTGACAAACGCATGGCCAGTGTTCCTGAACGAGTGCCATCAAGTAAAATTAATGTGTGCAAGTGAAGTGAATAAGGAAGGATAAATGTTAAAAAGGTGTCACACACCAGTAAACATCCAGGAAAGAAGGATTCTTTATTGTGTTTGTTCTGTACTATGATTGCTACTGTTAGGCCTACATCTCTTTATAGACTCTTAAAGGGATAGTTCACTCAAAAGTAAACATTTTGTTATCATTTACCCTCATGACAATTTGTACTTGAAACACAGAGATGTTTAGGCTTTCTGGACCACAAAACAACTACTCTTAAGTAGCATGGGTATATTTGTAGCAATAGCCAAAAATACATTTTATGGGTCAAAATTATAGATTTTTCTTTTATGCCAAAAAAATCATTAGGATATTAAGTAAAGATCATATTCCAAGAAGATATTTTGTAAATTTCCTGCTGTAAATATATCAAAACTTAATTTTTGATTAGTATATGCATTGATAAGAACTTCAATTGGACAACGTTCTTTGGTTCTTTGGTTTTCCAGATTTTTGTGTATTTGAACCCTTTCTAACAATGAATGTATGATTCTGAGATCCATTTTTTCATACTACGGACAACTGAGGGACTCATATGTAACTATTACAGATGGTTCAAACGCTCACTGACGCTCCAGAAGGAAAAACCATGCATTAAGAGTCGGGGGTGAAAACTTTTGAACAGAATGGAGATGTATACATTTTTCTAATTTTGCCTAAATATCATATTTTTTCATTTAGTACTGCCTTTTAGAGGCTACAGAAGATCCCAGGTTTGCAGGACAAGGTTCCCAGAAGACAAAATAAGTTAAATTTACCCTCATCGTCAAATTCCAAAAGTTTTCACTCCCCGGCTTTTAATGCAATAGTGAACTATTCTTTTTAAATATACAGTGCTTTTTCATTTGGGACTCCATTCAGTTGGAGATGGAGAGGAAAGTTAGGAAAGTGCTTTTTGTCAATATAGTGTACATTTGTTCTGGAAACCGCCATGGCTGATTCTGCTCTCATGTCTCGCTTTATGGCTGTCTGTCTCTTGGAGGTTTACAAACGTGTTTGGCAAGCTTTCCTTCTGGCAGCTGGGCACAATGGTTTGGCATGTGCCTCGACCAGAATATGCTTCATTCTCCCAGAGCCAGTGTAATTCTAATTTATGTGCTCTAGGGATCCATCATCTTTCCAATAAAAGCCATTTAACAGATGATTCCAGCTGTCTTTGATTGCATTCAAGTAGGGGCTCAGTCAGGGGACAAAATCCACCGACTCCTAGTTTTGAGTTAAAGAAACGTTCCAGGTTCAATAGAAGTCAAATTCCATCATCTGTCACAAAAGCATCTGTGACGTGATTCCAGTCACCACAGAAAATAATGTTGACTTGTCCTTCAGTTTGTGAAAATAAAAAATAATGTTTAAAGTATTGCACTTAGAGTGGAGGCCAAGGGTACAAGCTACAAGCTGAAATATAAAGCTTATTTTTCTTGGTAGAGTAATTCAAGCACACAGCACTGAAATCCTGTTGTAATTATTAGAATGGGCACTATTCAGAGATCTCCACGTAAAACTGATCATGCAGACCAAACCGTAAGTCGCAGAGACTTGAAACTTGGAGGGATGATAGTACTCACACCGCCTACAACGTGACCAAGCCTCAACCTAATCGGCCTGATGGGGGGCACTACAGCGATCAATAGTACGAAACTGCTCATAACTCCAAAATGGTCAGTCACTCAAGTGTCTTATGTCATTGGAATCCTCGGATTTGATTGTGGGCCTGCAAAATTTTGGGGTATTTTACGTTTTTTGAAAAAACTACTTTTATCAACCAGTGCAGAAAGGTTCTCTGTAGAGTGAATATCAGTAATTATCAAAAAAAAAAAAAAAAAGTTTAACTTTCAACTCACCATCTCAAAGGGGCAAAGCAATTGAAAGAGGCAGGACCACTTTTAGTAAAATGCCTATAACTCCTGAATGGAATGAGATATCTCCGCCAAATTAATGTCACTTATGTAAGAGCTCAATCTGAGATCACCGGGGAAAAATCGTGGCGCTTGGCCACTTGGTGGCACTATAAGAGGGAAAACATAAAATGGCTATAACTGCACAAGGTTTTGTCTTATCAACATGAAAATCTGTCTTCTTGGTCAGAAGTGCCACAAGTGTATCATTTGCGTATCTCAAAAAACTTGGCCACCAGTGGTCGACGAAATTTGAGCACCTGTCAGACAAGGTTAACAGAGGCAGACTGGAACAAAAATCGGTGGGCCTGTTCGACTTGCGGCCCCAAAGGTCTGAGAGAAATTTAAAAGAAATCGGCCACTGGGAGGCAATATCAGATTTTTCAAGGGTGTAAACGATTGTAGGTTGGTTTTTCTGACATACGCACGATATTCGTATGATACAATAGAACTCCTCATTCCAGACAACTTTGCCTTTAGAACCACAGCTGTCAATCAAATCATTTGTTAAATTATATATATAAAAAAAAAAAAAAATACTTTTGCTAACTTGTAAAACACTGCAATATAATTCCCTGGACTTTCTAGGCCAATAATTATCAAACAAATATTGAAATTCACCCTTTGGGAAGCTATAATGACATCATTTAGAAAAGGGGCCTGTCCAAATTGATCTAAAATCCTTTAAAGCCTAAAAGAAAACTCAAAACTTCAAGAAACATGCTATACACATGTGACAGGTGATTCTAAACAAGCATGCAAAGTTTTAAGGGGATTGGACCGCAGCTGATGCTATAACAGTCATAAATGTTAAAAGTTTTTTAAATAATTGATTTAGGTGGTTACAAGCTTGCTAAATAATCTTTTTTCTTTTTTCATATGTGCTTAAATGCCTTAAATCACTTGAACCCCGGTAATCGCTGCTTGCAGCTATATTTATATTAATATTTCTATACAAAAAATGGCGTGAGAATAATCATGGTTTGTGTCACAGTGTGTTTTGTGCAGTAAATGTTGAGTTTAATTTCAATAATTTTAATGATAGCGTTAATATTAGTAAGAAAATGTTTCAGTATTCATTTGTAAGGACATTTTTGTTTACTTTTTCATGATAAACAGTGTGTCCAATGATGTCCTATGTAGCTACCAGTTGAGAACCACTGTGTTAAAAAACAATTTGGTCTCCCACTACAGTGGTTGCATTTTCCATTTCACGTAAACATTGAACATCTGCATGCTTAGATTAGAAATAGCCACACGAAAGGTCAAAGGTTAATAAGCGCACTTTTAATCCCTGAGCTGATTGTTTGACTCAGTCCCTTCCTGTTTGTGCAGCTGTGCATGGAAAGAGAAGATCGAGAGAATGAGAGACAGAGACAGCGAGAGGATATGAGCATCGTGAAGGTGCAAACAGAAAGTGCGACCCGTGACCCCTGAGAAAGAATAACATGCTCAGCTCAGGGTGAGGAGCAGATAACCTTCTCTGATTGGTCACTGCTGAGGCGTTAAGCCCTTTGAGATGCAGTCAGCTTTGAAAGACATCAGCCGCCTTTCATCACGTTCCCCATACATTGAGGTTCTGAAGTGGCAACAAGAGCTTTGCCATTCAACCACGTATATTGAATTTCATATACATTTCAAACTGAATTTATTAGCCAACTCAAGTCATTTTTGTTATCATTGAATTCTCATTTTATAGGGAATTACATCATTGATCTTTAGAGATAAAAGAGTTGGTAACACAATTGTACTTTTAGTATACTAAACTGCTATACTTAAAGTCTGCTAAATTTGAACAGCTAGTTAATGCACTTTAATTGTGCGGAAGTAGTGCTGAAGTCCAACTAAAGATACAGTTTTTTATATTCGATTGTGCTAAAGTGAAACTATTGCAATTATACTTTAGGTACACTTTAAATATTTTGCATTTAAAGACTGATATTATTTAAAGATCATTCAATGTTCATCAATAATGACATTAAAACACATTTTAGGCTTAATATTAAGAAATGTACACCGTGCACATTGAACTATACTTAGTATAAAATAAATGCATTTGAAATCTGTTACTTTTTTACTAGGGAAGACTGGGTTATAAATTCATTTAAGGTCATAATTGGATCAAAATCTTACCAACGTTTGAATGGTAGTGTATACAGAGCTAGGTAGATTACTTACAAATTGTAGTTTGTTACTGATTACAGATTACACGATGAAAACTTTTAGTAATGTAATCTAGGTCACCCAAGTAAAAAAGTAATAGATTTAAATTGCATTTATTTTATACTAAGTATAGTTCAAGTTTATTAACATATTTACTAATATATCGCTTAAGACTTACTGATATAAAAACTATAAAAAAGTGAAAAAAATGAACTTTATGTGAAGTATTGCTTGTGCACATTGCACATTTCTTAGTATTAAGCCATAAATATGTTTTAATGTCATTATTGTTGAAGATTGTATGATCTTGGAATAATTTCGGTCTTTAAATGCAAAATATTTAAAGTGTACCTAAAGTATAATTGCAATAGTTCCACTTTGGCACAATAAAATATATTTAGGTACATTTGACACTACTTCTGCACAATTAAATTGCGTACAAAATTAGTTGTTCTAATTTAGCAGACTTTAAATATACCAGTTTAGTATACTACCAGTACAATTGCAGGGTATTTTTATTAAGTACACAATAAGTAAATGTATTTGTAGTATACATAGCATGAAATTAATGTGTTTTAAATACATTTTAGTATATTTATTTTATACTGGGGTACTCATTTTAGGTAATGCATTCTGAGTGCTTTTAGATTACTGTTTTATCTAACGTGTTTTAATATAAAAAAGCTAAGAGAAAGAAAATCTACAATTTTTTTTCAACCTAATAAAAAAGCCATTAAACATCAAACCAGGGTTTCCCAAAGTGGGCTTAATGTAAGAACTGTAGTGGATTTGTGGGTTGATAAAAAGATAATAATCAATTAAATCATAAAACTGTAAATTAAAATTAATTAAAAAACCTGACCACTAAAAATATCAAATATCTATATTTTATGTGTTAACCTGCAAGTCAATATGTCCATTAACTGACATCAGAAATTGTAAACATGCAAATGTGTTGTTAAATTAACTTAAATAAACTTTTTCAGAGATATTTCAAGCAAATATTTCATTTTAAGATGTTTGCTTGACAATAACTTTTATGAAACCAGTAATTTTATATGAACTGTTTGTTAAAAACATGAAAACAACAATATTACACGCCTTTTTTTTTTTTTTTTTTTTTTTTTTTTTTTTTTGTCCGTACTTCCAGAATCAACCATTTCAATCAACTTTAGGTCACTGGATATGATGAACACAGTTATACATCACCAGTGTTTAGTCTAATAGCTTGAGAGGTGCTTTTTCCTCCAAAATCAAAGGCATGTTTTGCAAATTTACTTATATGACATATGTGAAATGGTATATGATATAACATAGTGGGATTTTTAGAAAGGAAAATTTAAAAGAGAGAGAGAGAGAAAAAAAAAAGAATTAGAGAGAATCAGTAAATTATGAATAATTTACTATCATTGTGTGAACAATATGAAATTATGCAATCCATAAAAAATAACTATACTCTGATTGTACTATATACTCTAATTAGACGTAAATATCAGTGTCAGTGATGCTTAACATTGTTTGGACCCCAATGGTTGTCTTTGTGCTCCACAGAAGAAATAAATGCATACAGGTTTGGAACTAAAATAAGAATAAGTATATGATCAGAATTATTTTAATTATTTTTGTGCAAACTATTGCCTTAAAAGATAATTCACCCAAATTCTGCCATTATGTATTCACCCTCATGTTGTTTCAAACCTACATGAATGAGTTCATCTCAAATTATCTTCTTTTGTGTTCAGCAGAAGAAAGAAAATCATACAGGCTTGAAATGACAAAAGGAAAAGTAATTGATGACAGAATGTTATCTTTTTTTATGTGTGTGAACTATTCCTTTTAGTGTAAATGTCATGATGTGCAGTTGTAGCAGTGGTCAGTTGGTGGCAGTGTACGTGTGTGAAATGTAAGAGGGCATTACGGTCTTCCTCATCTCTTCCTCAACTGCCCTGAGACAGCGTACAGGTGGTGCAAGTCAGGGCTCAATTTAACAAATGTGCATGTGTGTGTGAGCTGCCCAAAAGGGGACGGCGGATCACATTACATTATCCTCAGAGTCTCAAAGGGTTAAGAGCTGTCAGCCACTGTAGTCATTAAGTCCTTCAGAAGTACACAGTAAATCAGAGAGGAGACCTCCGCAGCTGCTCCAATTCTCCTCTCAACCCTCACTAATGTGTGTGTGTGTGTGTGTGTGTGTGTGTGTGTGTGTGTGTGTGTGTGTGCGCGTGTGTTTGTGTGTGCTAAAACTCAAAAACATTCAAACTGACACTCTCAAAATGAATCAAGGAGCCTTCAGTATGAGGGGGGGAAAAAAACATTTGAAATGTTCAAACTATCATCATAATAATGGATTTTTCCCATTATTTTTTCTATAGAATATTTGTCTTTTGTTTGTTCAACAAGTGCTGATATTTAGTAGAACACTGTTTGTTTGTATTCAAATATTTCAGACTATTTTTACTGGTGGAAACGATATACTTATATAATTAACAGAACTTCACAGCACAAGGGAGTTATAAGGTAAACAAGATAAAATTACATTTTTATCATAACATAATTTTTAATATTAATGGAAAGTATCAGAATTTTATACTGAAATATGAAATGATGTAGATGCATTAATTTTCAGTGCTTCAAAACATTGCTATGTCTAGCCAGATGCAAGAATTAAAAGCATATTTTTGAACTAGTAACAGTACTTAATCTGTAAAATAAGGAGATACTAGAGACATGCATTCATTTCTAACAACTTAATCTTTCATCGCACATAATTTTAAGAAAAGCTCTAACTGTATTGTACAATAAGCATGTTATATACCTTTTTGTTTCAGTTCTGTAAAATTCCCAAATTAGCTAGATCAATTATTTTAACCCTGTAAAACAAAGTGTTTCAGATTTGATGCATACATTTTACAAATTTATAAGCCCCTAAGCTTCATGATCAAAAAACTTTGCTGGAAAAGAAAATCTTCTACATGCCATCTGTCCTTATTTAGCAAGTAAAAGGCTTATTAATATAATTGTAAAAACACACACCTTCAGCATGTTTCTTTTTGCTGTGAAAACTTTAGTTTTTTATACACTCAAAATTTTCTCCAATTTCAACTTAAAAACAAGTTCAGAAGCTGCCTCAAAAATTTAAATCAGCTTATAAGTACGAGTCATTTCAACTAAAATAAGTTTAAATGACTTGTACTTTTAAGTTGATTTAACATGAGTTGAAATGATTTAACTTAAAATTTTGATGCAGCTGCTAAACTTACGTTTTGAAGTTGAAACTGGTAAAAAAACAAAAAACAAAAAACAAAACAAAAAAAAAAATACAGCGATAAAGAGTGAAAGCTGATATTTATATGCATTTTGAGCGTTTTATCCGTTTTATGCTTTTTGAGACTTTCAGTTTACTTTTTGTCCATTTATATATCAGAATTAATCGGATTTTTTTTCTCCTCATGTATGAGCACCTTATTTCACTATATCATAAACTTTTAAAAATAAAGGTGCTTTAAAAGGTTCTTCACAGTGATGCCATAGAAGAACCATTTTTGGTTCCACAAAGAACCATTCAGTCAAAAGTTCTTTAAAGAACCATCTCTTTCTTACCTTTTTATAGTCTGAAAAACCTTCTTTCACAAAAAGAACCTTGGTTCTTCAGATGGTAAAGGTTCTTTATGGAACCATTTAAACAAAAAAAGTTCTTCTATGACATTGTGAAGCACCCTTATTTTTAAGAGTGCACTGTATGAGCCATAAAAGCCTGATGTGTTGATGATACTCAGAAGACACACAAACAAAAAAGATTTGTCAGGAGTTGAAGTCTGGATCAAAACTACCAGGTTGTTCTCCAAAACATTTGAATTTGTAACCACTTCTGTACGTACAAACAAACAGATATCCCGTGTGATTTATTGATGAAAGAAAGTCCACACTATGGATTTATCAGCAATAGCTCTGTCAGAGACTGAGGTTGTGAGTGTTACTCTGGATCTGCAGAAGACAAGTGGTTTGGACGTGTTTAGTGATTTTGGCAGACGCTGCTCTGGGTTTGGCAACAGCTGACCCTATTTTACACTTCACACTGAGCAGCAGTTTTATGGAAACACAGCGCTCTCCTCTTCACCCCTCCAAACCCAACACACACCGCAGGGACATCGCTCATTCTGTGGTTTGTGTGTGAGGCTGCTGTTGCATGGAACTTCCTGTGTGGCGTTTGTGTGTGTGTGTGTGTGTGTGTGTGTGTCCTCACCCAACTCTCTTACTCATTAGAGCTCTGAATGAGCCACCTGTGTGTCTCAGTTGGGCAGTAACCCCATCTGCCGCTCCACTAATCTACTCAGAGAAAGACGAAAACGAGAGAGATAGACAGACACAGAGAAAGAGAATATGACAGATCATTTATCACAGACGGAGGAGAGTGATAAGTGTCCCAAAACTTTTTCATTAATGGGCAATATTGGCACCCTAAAGTGTTCAGGTGCTTTTTTTTTCTTTATGAGGATGTACTGTTTGTAAGCATATTGTTATTATTATTATTATTATTATTATTATTATTTTATTTGAAACTACACTGCTATATGTCAGGGGTTGATGTTTATTGCTTTCTTTTGTTTATTTATTTATTTTTAATCAGCATCAACAACCTAGTCATTTATTTATGTGATATTTTAAAATGTAAAAATAAAATGCTAATTAAAAAGGTGCAGTTGAGGTCAAAAATTTACATACATCTTGCAGAATCTGCAAAATGTTAATCATTTTACCAAAATAAGTGGGATCTTACAAAAACGCATATTATTTTTTATTTAGTACTGACCTGAATAAGATATTTCACATAAAAGATGTTTACATATAGTCCACAAGAGAAAATAATAGTTGAATTTATAAAAATGACCCTGTTCAAAAGTTTTCATACACTTGATTCTTGTTTAATTCTGTTGTTGTCATGAGTCCCTTGTTTGTCCTAAACAGTTAAACTGGCCGCTGTTCTTCAGAAAAATCCTTCAGGTCCTAAAAATTCATTGGTTTTCTAGAATTTTTGTGTATTTTAACCCTTTTCCAACAATGACTGTATGATTTTGAGATTCATCTTTTCACACTGAGGACAACTGAGGGACTCGTATGCAACTATTACAGAAGGTTCAAACACTCACTGATGCGCCAGAAGGAAAAACGATATATTAGGAGCCGGGGCATGAACACTTTTGAACAGAAAGAAGATGTGTACATTTTTCTTATTTTGCCTAAATGTCATATGTTTTCATTGTTAATATTGCCCTTCAGAAGATACAGAAGATACAGAAGATACTTACATGTTTCCCAGATGTCGTCCTCAGTGTGAAAAGATGGATCTCAAAATCATACAGTCATTGCTGGAAAGGGTTCAAATAATTCAAAGAATTTGTGGGACCTGAGGAATTTTCTGAAGAACAGTTTAACTGTTCAGAGAAAAAAGTGACTCATGAACAACTTTCACTAAACAAACAAAAAAATTATAATAACATGAATGTGGATCATTCGGGTAACAACAAATGTATGTAAAATTTGAAAGGGGTTATTTTTATAAATTAAACTACTGTTTTCTCTTGTGGACTATATGTAAACAACTTTCATGTGAAATATCTTATTCAAGTCATTACTAAATAAAAAACAATGTGCATTTTGTATGATCTCTCTTAATTTTGGTAAAAGAATTAACATTTTGGGAACAGGTGTGTAAACTTTTGACCTGTATATAATATATGCAGATTGTATTACTTTGGCTGTAATGAACTTTGTCCTGTTGCATTATCAGTCACAAATCACATTTGACCCAATTACTACAGCCCAGATGTACACAGAATGTCATCCATTTATGTGAAATATTTTATCAAATGCCGTTGTTGATACATGAAACATTATTACATGTTAAAATTATTATAATTGCAGTCCTTTTGTTTGTGTAGATTATACGGCTCTACCCTCACAGAAAATGTTCATGTAATTGCCTGTTTCAAGTGATGGAGTTGTTGGGAGTGGTTTTCCCCATCAAATGCACTTCATTCTAGTTTAACATTCAACAAGACTCACCTCTGTGCAGTTGACAGCTACAGGTCACTGTAGTCACTTCACTAAAAAAATAAAGGTGAAGAGGTCAAAGCATTTACTGTATCTTGGAATATAACAATGCTGAGTTTCAGTGCCATTTTTGACCCAGAGCCCTGGTTAATTTCTGACCCTAGATAGAACAAGTACAGGCAACAGGGTGAATTGGACTAAAACTGACTTGAAAATTTAGGAGAAAGAGCTAAGGGGGGAGGAGGAACAAGCGGAAGGATTGGCGAAGCATCTCACAATGAGCTATTGAGCAGATCTAAGTGCTCTCAGTGAGCAGATGTGGTGGGTGTATCTGAGCTGCGTGGCACAATCGCTCGCAGTGATTCTGTGAGCGTTGACTGAAGATATGGAATTCATAGGGATAGAAGGAATAATAGCTTGGATGAATTCCAGAACTCCTCCAATGTGATTAGGCCTCTGTGTGCATGTTAAAAGGCCCTTGTGCAGCGACATTTAGCTGCTGTTACCATGACAACGATGACATCATCAGTCACCATAAATAAGAGGGTATGTCTGAACTGATCAAGATATTCTGCGCTTTTTTTAAATTGCATGCACAGTGCAGATCACCCTTAAATGCAGGTGTAAGTAAGGGGCTGGTGGAAGTTTTACTGTCAAGGAAATACTTGAACAAAGACTTTTTCTGCTGCCTTGGTTCTAGAAGAGCGTTTTCCATTTATTTATTTCAGAAAAATTACATTTTTAAAAGTTTTGTATATGTACAGCTAAAATTTCATGCTATAGTAGGTGTTTTACCAGTGCTCTGATTGGTAGATTTGTCTTTTTTTTTTTTTTCTGGCTAGTTCACCCATATGAATTTATCGTCAACATATATACTGTTGTTCACTAGTAGAATACTTGCACAGAGAGTGCAATGACTTTCCAAGAGACTTTTTCAGCTGCCTTTGTTTTCCTTTTTTTTTTCTTCAGAAAATAAATATTTTAGCATATTTAGCAAATATTTTAGCATATAATAAATATTTTAGCAACATTTTATTTTTAACTAACCAGCACTTTACTTTTACTAGCTTTACTCTAACTTTGATATGAAATGAAAGGTATATAAATACACTACCAGTCAAAAGTTTTTGAACAGTAAGCTTTTTAATTTTTAAGCTCACCAAGCCTGCACTTATTTGATCCAAAGTACAGCAAAAACAATAACATTTTGAAATATTTTCAGTATTTAAAATAATCTAAATATATTTTCAAATGTAATTTATTCCTGTGATCAAAGCTACATTTTCAGCATTATTACTCCAGTCTTCAGTGTCCTTTTTAACTTTGTATTCATCAAAGCAACCTGAAAAAAAAATCCACTCAGCTGTTTTCAATATAATAATAATAATAATAATAATAATAATAATAATAATAATAATAAATGATTTTTGCGCAGCAAATCAGAATATAAGAATAATTTCTGAAGGATCATGTGACTGGAGTAATGATGCTAAAAATTCAGCTTTGAAATCACACGAATAAATGATTATTATTTTAAATAGTAAAAATATTTTACATTTTTTACTGTTTTTGCTGTACTTTGGATCAAATAAATGCAGGCTTTGTGAGATTTATTTAAAAAAAAATCATTAAAAATTTTACTGTTCAAAAATTTTTGACTGGTAGTGTATATATATCTAAAACTTCATTATAGTATAGTGAATCTTTAGCATTATGGGTAGTGTAGTTCTGTAGTTCTTTACTGGGAATTTGTCAAATGAACATGATTTTTCTAAAAAAAAAAATATATATATATATATACAGTATATATTGCTGAAATCACACTGACACACTGATGGCTGCTATAACAGGAGACAGATCACATGAGCTCCATTGTCTGCGGACTCATCTGTAGTCTCTGGTTTTGCATTGCTGTTAATTTGCATTAAGATAAACTCTGTTTATTTTTACTGCATTGCTAACATCCATATTTGCTCTTGTCACCGCAAAACTTGAACTCACTCTTATGATGTGACAAATTCACTCACTTCTAGTGCAGATGCACACACGGACACATTGTATTGGAAGATATCATGTGAAGATTGATGTCTGGTGCTCAGTCTCAGAGGCCTGCTGACCTTCTCTCAGGTTCCTCTGCTACTGACTCAGCAAGAGTTTCTCACACACGTGCACACACACACACACACACTCGCAGCTGCTAAGGTAACACTTTAGAATAGGGAATGCATATTCAGTATTAAAGGAGAAGTCCATTTCCAGAACAACAATTTACAGATAATGTACTCGCCCCCTTGTCATCCAAGATGTTCATGTCTTTCTTTCTTCAGTCGTAAAGAAATGATTTTTTGAGGGGAAAATTTCAGGATTTTTCTCCATTTAATAGAAACGATCTGTTATTTTCATTTAAAAAATACAATTTAAATACTTTTTAATCTCATCTTGTCTTCCTCTGCCTGAACTCTGTGTATTCTGGCTCAAGACAGTTAGGGTATGTCGAAATACTCCAATCGTACTTTCTCCCTCAACTTCAAAAATCATTTCAAAATCATCCTACATCTCTGCAGAAGTACCGACCCAGTCTTTGCAAAGTGAACATGCAAAGAAGATCTTGATGATTTTGAAGTTGAGGGAGAAAATACGATACAAGTTTTTCAACATACCCTAACTGTCTTGAGCCAGAATACACAGAGCTCAGGGAGACCAAGAAAAGATGAGCATTTGACATTAAAAAGTATATAAAGTGTACTATTTTTATGAAAATAACTGATCGCTTCGCTAGATAAGACCCTTTTTCCTTGGCTGGGATCGTTTACAACCACATTTGGGATCATTTGAAGCAGTTTTCCTCAAAAAACATAATTTCCTTATGACTGAAGAAAGAAAGACATGAACATCTTGGATAACAAGGGGGTGAGTATATTATCTGTCAATTTTTGTTCTGGAAGGGAAATTCTCCTTTAACTACGAGTTTTCCATGAACAAACTCCTTATTTGCTGCGTATTTATAGTTAGTTAATTAGTTGTTTAGGTATGGGGTAGGATTAAGGGATCTAAAATATGAACATGCAGAATAAGGCATTAATATGTGCTTTATAAGTACTAATAAACAGCTAATATGCTAGTAATAGGCATGCTAATAAGCAACTAATAGTGAGAATTTGTCCTTAAAATAAAATGTTACCTCTTTTTCTTGATTTTGGAAATGAGATGAGGGATATCACTGAAGCTTTGTTTGGTGCTTTCTATAGCAGATCATTTCAGTATATTTAAATAAAACAATTCTATTTCACTGTAATTTCTATTCAAATTATTTTGATTCTTGTCTTTGAACAAATAGCTGAATAATCATATGAACAACGATGAACAATATCTTTACTCTCTAGCCAGATAATGAAAGTATTATTTAAATTAAATCAGCTATCCAAATGTAAATGTCAATATGGCATTACAGCAGCTAATAAAAAAAAAATACCTGAGAAGGGGAGCTATAGAAGAGAGTATGCAGCTATCATTCTCTCTCTCGCTGAGCTGTTTACAGCCCTGCAGTCCTGAGTAAATACTGGCAGAGTGCTGTGCAAATACAGCCGGGCTTCAGGAGGCTGCTGCTCTGTATGGAATAAACACGACACACACCTGAAAGAGCATCAGAACCATCTCCATCATCTCCAGTCAACTTTAGAATGACCGGATAGGTCAAGTTTCTGCTCAACCAATGGCATCACTGATGATTTTGGAAGGTAATGTGATGTATTTGCCTGTATGTGACCTTGGAGCACAAAATCAGTCATAAGTAGCACAGGTATATTTGTAGCAATACCCAAAAATACATTTTATGAGTCAGAATTGTGGATTTTTCTTTTATGCTAAAAATCATTAGGATATTGATTAAAGATCATGTTCCATAAAGATATTTTGTACATTTTCTACCATAAATATATCAAAACTTAATTTTTGATTAGGAATATGCATTGCTAAGATCTTCATTTGGACAACTTTAAAGGCAGTTTTCTTAATATTTAGATTTTTTGCACCCTCAGATTCCAGATTTTTAAATAGTTGTATCTCTGCCAAATATTGTCCTATTCTAACAAACATCAATGGAAAGCTTATTTATATTCATAAGGGTCAGTTTCAAAATGTATCTGTATGACTGGTTTTGTGGTCCAGACCAGGGTCACATATTTAATTATCTATATCTGTATTGTTTATGTACAGAATTTATTATGTTTGCTTTCGGTTTGTTACATGACGCTACTGCCCTACTTTAACCCTTTAACTGTCAGCCCCATATTTGAACATAGATGTAAAAGGTCAAATCCACACTTAAATTGTTGTAATTCATTAACACATATATTTTCTAATATGATTTTGAAGTACCAGTAATGCAATGTCCCAGATTTTAAAATGGGTTTCAAGGGATGAATTTTGAGGTTTTAAACTTTCGATTAATAGATAATTCATGATCATTTCTAAAAAGTCTTTTGGTGACAAAGGTCAGAACTCTGTTATGATGTAGATTTTTGAGGTGCACTCCTGTCAAAAATTAATCTATTACCGCCCTAGAAAAGTGGGGTTTTGGGCAATATTGGCATGAATCCTTTTTAATTTGTGATAATATTGCACTGATAAGGGACAACACAAACTACGAAAACATATTTTATTTCATAAACAGTTTATACATAAAAAAAAAAAAAAAAAAAAAAAAAAATTAAATTTTCGATTCATCAAAATATCCACCATTAGCAGCTATTACAGCTCTGCATAATCTGGGCCTAAATTCATTGTATTCTAAACTTAATTGGCAATCAATTGTTGAAGCTATTAAGGTGTGCTGACCCAAAAATCTTTTAAAAACCTGGGCCAAGTTTAAACCAGTAACCAGGCATCACAGCTGGCAAAGGGGCATGTCTGACTTTGACATGTATATATTGCCATTATTATGTAATCAAACGAAAATGATTATTGCTGGTCTTCAATGATAATGTCAAGTTACTTTAATGTATTTGCACCAAAAAACGATAAGGATTTATGCTGATATTGTCCAAAACCACACACCAGGGGTGTTTCTAAACTTCTGTAGGGCAGTGTAGGAGTCTTAGACCTTTCCAACGATATATGATTTGTCATAATTAGAATAGGATTTAATTGTAATATAGTGACTTAGGCATCCCTAGGAATCCCTAATCCTAACCCTAACCATATTAAGTACATGTAGTTAATTAATATTACTCAGTACTTAACTGTATAATTACACTGTAGCAAGGACATCTTAAAATAAAGTGTAACTGCAAAAAATATACTTTAATCTCTCCTTGTAAAATTGTAGTATTAATTAACAACATGTACTTATTATAGGGTTAAGGCTTGGTTTAGGGTTTGTTGCTTGTAATTACTGTTTTAAGTACATGTAATATGCAACAAGGACACATGTTGTATTGCTGTCCACTGTGTGTTTTGGGGGTCATTTGGACTATTGTAAAAATTCTCTCTCCACATATTGAGAGTGAGCAGAATGAAGGCCACCACATTTACATTGCAGGCAATTAAAAAACAAAAAAACAAAAAAAAACAATTTCCTTTTACTTGCTGAAGCGGTGCCAGTGTATTTTCAGTGATCTTCTCAGAGCTCAAACAGAGTTCATTGGGTCATAATCCACATTTATATTGCCTGTATTTATCTCTTTTCATTTGGTAGATTGGATGATTGAAAGTTTCACAGTAATGCCATTTTGGGTTCCAAAAAGAATGTTTAATGGTTCTTCATGAAAGCATAGATGGCAATAAAGAAATTTTACTTATTACAGAGTGTATAAAATCAGCAATCTACTATATATATATATATATATACATACTGTTTTTCACCTACTCTAACAGTATTTTTACTTTTGTCAAGTAAATTTAAAAGTATCTGTACCCTATCAGAGTGTTTTTCTTTGGAAAACTTTTACTTCACTTCATTCCAAAGCATAATATGGTACTTTTTACTGCACTACAATTCATTAATAAACGTTGTTTTTGTTTTACCATTAAAAATGTAGTACTTTCTTGTACTTAAATCTTTGAATTACTATCAATTTAAGTAAAAGTAATACAGTACTAGATTTCTAATGTAATTAAGTATTACCTTATATTTAATGTAAAACGTATATAAACGTTTTTTTTAACGAAAAACACTGACACTTGAAAAGTACTTTTAAAGCAGAGTGAAAATACTTTACTGCTGTCCGCCTCTTTATGCCTGTTCCCATGCAGTGTTGGGAAGGTTACTTTGAAAATGTAATAGGTTATGGATTTTGTAACTAGTTTAATTCCTTTATTAAATTACTACATTTTTTGTAAACAAATTATTTTATGAAATTTAGTTACTTTACTAAGCGATATAACTGATTACATTTGAATACTTTTTTAAAATTTCTAATGAATGTTTTCAACTGCTATTCATTTTCAAACATTTAAACCAAGCAGGGTTAACCTTACAGTAGCACTTACAATAAATTACTGTAAAAATCCTCTATCACTTAATTCAATTTTAATGCACAGTCACGACAAAATCAGATTTTAGCACTTCTTCTGACTTTGAGATGGTTCTGACATTAAACACAGATTTAAAATCATAACAAGATATAGTTTAATAGCTATGACAACTTTTTGAAATCCAATCTTTGCATAGCTATGACAGGAAACACTCAATGTCAAAACAGTCAATCTTAAAAAATAAAGCATATACACTGCCCTCCAAAAGTTTGGAAACACCCTAGAAAAGTGGGGTTTTGGACAATATTGGCATGAATCCTTATTAATTTGCGATAATTTTGCACTGATAAGGGACAACACAAACTACGAAAACATATTTTATTACATAAACAGTTTATACACAGAACAAAATTAAAAACTGGGCCTAAATTCATTGTATTCTAAACTAAATTGGCAATCAATTGTTGAAGCTATTAAGGTGTGCTGACCCAAACATCTTTTAAAAACCTGGGCCAAGTTTATCATTTAAACCAGTAACCAGGCATCACAGCTGGCAAAGGGGCATGTCTGACTTTGACATGTATATATTGCCATTATTATGTCATCAAAATGAAAATGATTATTGCTGGTCTTCAATGATAATGTCAAGTTACTTTAATGTATTTGCACCAAAGAATGATAAGGATTTATGCTGATATCATCCAAAACCACACTTTGCCAGGGGTGTTTTCAAACTTTTGGAGGGCAGTGTACATAAATCCAAAAAGGAAATAAAACAGTTACAGAACAAGCATGTGTCCTATTCTGTGTCTCCTGAAACGTTGGTGTCTCATATTTTAGAGCAGTCAGTGCAATTTGGGAAAGAAATAAATCAAATCTGTGTGAAAATAGAACACACAGTTACATTTATTTTACAATTAAATTACATAATTCTGTTAAATGTAGTCAATCCCCAACACCCCAACATGCAGTCTATATCTGTGTGCATTTGGTACACTTTATACGAAGCCATACTTCAATGTATTTTGAATCTGACAATTACCTTGATACAATGTGGCAAATAAAGCAAATGTCTTGTAAGTACACTTAGCTAATGGCCTTGTGGATGAACTGTTCATAAAGGGATTCTTACATGTGGAACAGCCCTACAAGCAGCATCCCTAAAAGGAACCAAAATGACATTTGGAATTAGCCCACAGACAACCTTGGCTTTTTAATTTCCCATGATAACCTTCAGTGCCAATGTGCAGTCATCCTTTCTGCTCCAGAGCCTCATGGCACCCCCATGGGGCCACTCCAAGCACTGCCGCTGGGTCGGAGTTAATGCTCGGAAAACAGGAACTCCCTAATCAACAACCAGCCGTGTGCAGCACCAAACAAAGGTCTCATTCAAGACCGCTCTTAGATTGACTTGATGGGTAGTTTAATGTATAATGTGTCTGTGGACATCAAAACAATTTTGTTAATCTGAGCTCATAAAAACATTGCATGCATGAAGCTGATAAAAGAAACTGAGCTACATTTTGGAGTATGTCACACAAGTATTGCCACAAAGCTTTTTAAACACACTGTAAGTGCTCTTGTTTATGTGTTCTGAACATTTCATTTCTCTGTGACTTTCAACAAAAGTTTCTTTTAAGTGCAACACTAACAAGATCCAGAGTGCACTGAGACAAAATTTATTGGCTTGTTTTTAAACTGTCTCAATCCAGACATAACAAATTTAAGTGCCAATAACAGGTGGAAATAACAGAGACTTGTGGGGTTGACACTGTATAAGTGACTGCTTTACACAGAGAGGAAACATATGTGGACGGGAGAGTCCGTAATCTTGTGTAAAGCTGTGAGTATTGCTGAAAACAAATCTATGTCTACAGTACAAGTCTAAAGCAATCAGCAGCAGAGATGTGGATTAGACTAACCAAACTGGATCCGAGTCCTGCCTGATGCTCAAACACACACTCACTCACACACATACAGTAGAACTGCACAATTATAAGACACTCTCTTTAAACTGTACTGACAATTATGTATTAAATTAAAAAAAAAAACTGATTTGAATAATGACAACGTGAATCTTCAAGACAGACCTACCTTGAGCTTTGAGGTTAAGCAATAATATGCTTCAGTACAGGTCTGTGATTTCAATCACCAATCATTAGAAAATCATGAAAAAAGCATCATTACAACTTAGCAGCAACTATACTTTCCTCTAGAGCACAATCAATAATTTTGCAATGAACTTCATATTATAGTTTTCAGGGTTGTTTTTAGTTATATACTTAAAAAAAATGTTTTTAAGTCAATCATATATAGTGTTGTTTTTATAAATCATTTGAAATTCTGTTCATATAGGCTATATGTGACCCTGGACCACAAAACCAGTCATAAGGGTGATTTTTTTAAAGGGGTCATCGAATGCCCATTTTCCACAATCACCTTGCCAAAATCAGCTCTGCAAAAATCATCCTGTTCTGGTTGAGGCTGCTTTAAATGTTAATGAGCTCTGCTCGCCCCGCCCCTCTCTTCTCTCTGTGGAGTGACGAGCCTGTTTACTTTAGCCGCATTTAGCTGCTAAACTTGCTAACTAGCACGTTATTAGGAAAGGTGATGGCTAAGACTCATTAAAAAGACCCTTATACTTACTTCTGCTGTAAGTGAAGCTGGATCACGAATGATTCGCACAAACATAGATGCATTTATGTAGATCGGGAGGTGCATTCCCTTCACAAACAAACTTAATCCACTGCATCTTCAGCTGCTCAGATGTCGGGAGTAAATGACGACCACTACGTTCATTATTACGTCCAGCAACACAACACCTCAATCGCTCAGTCTGAGATATTCTTGTCTAATCTTGTCTGAAGCTTTGCCTGAAACTTTATAATTCATGAACGAACACTTTTTTAATATGATTTTGATATACATTTTCCATGGTAATGCAATGTCTGATTTTAAAATGGTTTTCAAAGGATGAATTTGGAGAATTTAGGTTTTCAATTGATATATACTTTCTTATGATTTCTAAAGCGTGATAGGGAAAAATTCAACGAAGAACATTTTCCTACATAATTTGTAACACAAAACAGTGGTAAAATATCTATTTAGGAGTCTTAGGCCTTTTCAACGCTATATAGTGTGTCATGATTAAATTAGGATTTATTTGTAATATGGTGAAGTGGCGTCCCACTGAAGGGATGGGTGACAGTTAAAGGGTTAATATCCTAATGATTTTTGCCATAAAAGAAAATTTGATAATTTTGTCCCATAAAATATATTTTTGGCTATTGCTACAAATATACCCGTGCTACTTAAGACTGGTTTTGTGGTCCAGAGTCACATCTATGGTTTTAGTCATTTCCAAATTCCAAAGTGGTGTCTAAATGACTCAGTTGACTTTAAAACTTTTCCTGTATTTACAGTATTAATTCAACACTTCATATAGATTTAGCACAATAAAATGTATTTCCGCTTGCTGCCTTAAAAAGATTTCTGAAACGAGCACCAGGCCGAAAGCCTTCACAAACAGCTCTCTTGTCTCATCTACAGCGTTTGCTCCAGCAGTACTTATAGCTCCAGTTTTTCCACCAACTCTGTAATACGCACAAGTCCTCCAGCAAGAGAGATCATTAAATTCCCATTAAAGTTGAGTTAGTGTGTAAGTCGAGCGCTGGTCCTGTTCATGTCTTGTAGCACCTCATTGAGCTCTCAGAACCCCTCCGCACACCCGGAGCCAACAGGGTCACGCAGAGGGTGAGACATTTATGAGGTGCCGATGTTTGCCCTGGATGGCATTTCTCCGGTAGACAACAGTCAATGCACCTGAAACAAAGAGGGGTGAGGTATGCTGCTGGATGTTTTTTTAAAGAATTAGAAAGGTCTCTTAGAAACAGTAAATAAATAAATAAAAAAGCTGTTTTGTAAAAGCCTTTAATATGTTTTTTTTTTTTTTTTTTTTTTATGTAGTTAGTATTTAAGTAGGCAGGGCTTCTATAAAACATACCCAACCTGATCTCATGAGAAAACGTATTTCACCTGAATTCAGACAAAGTGATTCATACATTTTGCAGAAAAAAGCATCAGTGTACACCCCTAACCCCATCCCTAAACTTAACCGTCAATGGTGCATAAGCAGATTGTAAGAAAACATACAAATTAGATGTATGAGTTAATTCAAATTAGTCACCAATGAACATTAGAGTGTGTTGCCACACCTGCTTCACTTCAATAAATTAATATATATTATTTAATAAGAGCAGTCAGTTTTCATACAGTGAGAAGAAATTAGTCGCTCAAACTACAGGCCTTGACAGAGCTAAACAACAAACTAGATGAGTCTATGCAGGACTTTTGGGCTCCCATTAAACACTACAGCCCTGCAAACATCCCCCTCACAACTCAGAAAAGGTTACTGACCTGAATTGTGTTCTCTGATTGCGTACCACAATGAAACAGCTAATGGAGGGCAGCTGCTGTCAAATAATTAACTAACACACAAACAGTATTGCCAGAGGGTGGAGAGGATGAACTGATAAACCTGATGTAACCCAGTGAAAATATAGGAAACATTTAACATTTGCATTTTTAAAAATGTAATCAGTGATATGCTCCTATTGTCAGAAACATGTCAATAGTGGAAGAATGGAAAAACAACTTGTTTACTATTGTTATCACCCCATTCATTTTTTTATCAACACTGAAGAGAAATTTACACTTCAAATACAAATATCCATACCAGAAATGAATATATATGTTTGTTTGCCAGTCAGTCGTCTAAAAAAAGATTGCTGTGAATAGCAACTCGAGACTTGGAATTACACATTGAAACCCTTATGTCTGCAGGAAACTTTATTTATTTATTTTTTTTAGATTTGAATCCAAGTAAAAATAAATACAGTCTAACAGGACCGTTTTCTACCACAGCAGTGTTTGTATGCACGTATCAGGCTGAACTGAAATAAATATTTAGAATTATTCATATAAAATGTAATAAATGGGTCATTATCACTGTAGGGTGCCTTTTGGTGTCCTGTACTAAATTTGACATGATAACTTAACACAAACATGACTATGAAAGGGTGTGTTATATAAGTTTTCATATTCATAACAAAAACATTACTTGGCTCATTTTCTAGATTTTTTAAAGTTTTGTGTAGGAGGATGCGTGTTATTTTGCTATGTCCCATGCACTGCCCATTAAATTTGAATGACAGTAGAATAGTCAAATCATAAAATGTAAAAGTTTTATTCTCCTGTGAATATTTTGTTAAATATGAGATTACTCAAAAGTGTATTGATCATTTGGTAATAAAAACGATATTTTTATTTAATAAAAAAGAAGAGTTTGTCCATGTCCCTTGAATGGTTGTCCACCCTGTCGTATTGGGGAATCTGCCCCTTTAAGAAAAGGTCACCCCCTTTAGTGAAATCAGGACAACAAATATTTTGTGTCTTCAGTGGTGGGAATTTCAATGTTTGAGGTGAGTAAGTTGGTGACTTTTCAGCTGACAAATTTTCTTTGTATGAGTTTGCTTACTTTCTTTGCCAAAGCTTAACATGTCCACCCCGTCGGCATAAAATATGCCTGAAGTGATTAGAATACAGTATTTTCAAAATATGTAAGTTTAAATATACCAAATATACCTCTTCACAACCAGACTATTTAGCTAGTCACAGTTTGTTGTAAGCTAACATGCTAACTGAAGCTCAAAATATCCACTGTGTTGTTGTTCCAAAATGTCCACCCTGTCAGCCACTTAGACTCGATAGGGACATGTGCTAAAAACTGTGCATATTGATAAAAACTAAAATAAATGGGAAAATTATTTTTTTCAAAGTTAAATACGTGCTTCACTGTCATATATTGTCATGCTTAGTGTGTTCTGCTTTATGTATCCACCATGTCATGTGCTGGTCCACCCTGTCATCTTCATATTTTAAAATAATATTTTAAATAATAATTAAATCATATCTGTATAATCCAGTGTGTTCAATAGCTAGGTGTGGGGGTAATAACATGCAAACAGTTTTCTCCAAATAAGGAAAAATGAATATGTGAATTGTACAAGTTTCTTTAAAAACACATTGTTTACATAAAATCTTTTATACATTTATAATTTGAAAGCAAACAAATAACCCTTTTTAGGAAAGGGACATTATACCTTTCAGAAGATATCCTTTGAATCTTAATATTGCAACGAAAATGTATTTAACAGTAATATATGTGTCCATGGCAGGGTGGACATATCTTATGGTTTATGCTTGAAATAATGGGCCATAATTATCTAAAAAACATTAAAATTAAAATAAAAAATAAAATGTGTAAGACCTCAGCTAAAATGTTTCCATAGTGCTTGAGTGTCTACTGTTTATGACATGACATAAAGCTAATGGGACATTAAGACCAACATTTGTGAGTATTGTGAGGATTAAAAGGCACTCTATGGTGATAATGACCCAAATATTTAACACCAGTAGACATTACACCAGTACATTCTGATACTGATTCTGATTTATATAGTTTACTAACTAACTAACCAACGAACTAACTAAACCATTTTGTTATTTAAAAAAAAAAGAAACAAACAAAAAAAAAAAAACTGAAAAAAAAACCAAATCTATTAGCCAATAAATATGGTCCCACTCACTTTCTGTCAATCACTCATCGTGCATTGTACGTGAGGGAGCCGTTTGATAATCAATTACGATCAAACTGACTGTGAGAATTTGCTATTAGAGCACATAGCTTTAAACATTTTGTGTTTTGCATTACTATATGTCGATAATTAAATTAAATTGTTGTCGGAGTTTGTGTTAGGACATCTGAATGAAAAAAAAAAAATCCTGTCGCCGTGAGTAGCTCACACTGATGGTTTTAGCTTCATGAATAAGGCACAACTTGTCATATGACGAAAGAATATTATATATTTTATTTATAGAATTTGCCTAAAGAAACTAAGTTATGCTTTATTAGGAAATATACTTACTATGGCAGATTTCACTGGTTGTTCCCTGGTGAAAAAAACAGCATATGCTGGTAGGTAGGTTTTGATGCTGGGATGCTGGTTACGTAGGTTTTGATGTTGGTTTAAATGGTCCTTTGCTGGTTTATGCTGGTCCATTGCTGGTTTATGCTAGTCCAGCATAGGACCAGCATAAACCAGCATCAAAACCTACCTAACCAGCATCCCAGCATCAAAATATACCTACCAGCATATGCTGTTTTTTCACCAGGGTTATCGTTTGTAATACTGTTAATATACTGTTCTCGACTATTATAAAACAGCTAAGTTATTGGTAAAAATTCTCTTGCCATAAAATGACTATAACGTTGAGAAATGGTATTGAGAAGCTGCTATTACACACAGATCTGCTCATGTTAATGTCTGGTATGACTTTTTTTGTTTATCTTTAGAGACTCCTCCTGTTACGTTAATGATGAGCCACCTAACTTACCTGGAGAAGATTCACAAATTCTGGATGTTGTTGTGGTAGGACAGCCTGTCAGCTTTGCCAAGCACACACACACGTTGGGATTTTATAATGCATGGATATAAACCTAACCTTTTAACATTATGCATTTTTACATAAAGTATGATTTAGTATGATTTATAAACTGTTTTCCTCATGGGGATATTTTTCTCCCCAGAGAATCAAAAATTTCATAACCTTGTTACAACATAGGGAATACCTGGACCACACACACACATTTATGTTTCCATGTTTTCCGGGGACTTTCCATAGACATAATGATCCTTATACTGTACAAACTCAAACTGTATATTATATCCCCTAACCATAAACGCAACCCTCACAGCTTTTTGTAAAAACTAAATTTAGCATGATTTATAAGCTGTTTCTTCATGAGGATTAAAACTATACCCATAAAATCAAACATTTCACATTTTACTATCATTGTGGGTAAATTTTTTAACCACCTGAACCACACACACATACGTGTATATTAGGAAAGTGACCCATTTACTTTTTTTAAAAAAAGAAGTACTCCACCAATAACTGACGTTTCCACAAGATCAAGTCAAATTAAATGAAAGTCCAAGGATTTTTTTAATGTGATATTTATTCATAAGCCCTCTATAAAAAAATTGTAATACTAAACCACGTTTACAGTTGATACTCATAAAGATTTTTTTTTTTTTTTTTTTTTTTGTAAAATGTTTACCCCAAAATCAAACCTTACTTTACACATGTACAGTCTTTACAATGTTTCAAAGCAAAGAAAGAAAAAAAATATAATGGAACAAAATAAACATATAAAGATATACATAATTTTTCATTTAACAAAGTTAGAACATCTCATTTATCAGAGATTCTTGGACAAGCGGAATATTAAGTACATGCCTTGTGGCATTTAAAGAAAGCTGCTTAATAGGACAGACGTTCCTGCGTCCTCCTTATCACTTCCTGTTACCCACCAGCCTTTGCAAAAAGCTTAGAAATTCTGAGTGCCGTTCAAATATTTAACCAAAGTAGTATTGCACCTTTGCCATGAACAAGTGACCTGCTCTTGTAACATATCAGACGTGCTGACCTGAATACCCTTGTTCCCTCCGCAACAAAACACCTTTGACCTTCATTTGGGAACACTAATTAAGTTTCTCCCCTGATTTAAAAGGAGATTGTAACCAACAGCAACTCTGAATCTGTGTGTATAACGACTAGAGCTGTGTGACATACAGACAGGTCCTTAAATAATATGCATGCTTAACATATGCTAAGTACATTCACAACTCTATCCAGTGCCCTCTTGTGTCAAAACAGTCAAACGTAAAGGCAGAGTACAAAAAGGCACACACACAGACACGCAGACCTTTTATATAAACCTTGCTCTGATTACATGAGGAGATTTTTAAATAAACAAATCCTAACATCACACATATCAATCATACTGGAAATATGTAGTCAAACTATTAATGGGGAACAAGTCATCAGCACAGGCTATGTATTACTTAATACTGTGCAGAACTGCCTAATTTGTCGAAATCATTGAAAATAAAAGTCCAATTTTAAGTGTAATTCACATTTGGCGTTTTGATCAAATAATGAGTCAAGAAAGAGAGAGCTGATACTTATTCAGTCATCACACTGAAAATGAAAGGTCAAGTTGAGAGCATTGTATTGTGGGAAAGAAAAGTGTGCTCGCTTTTCTTTCACACTCTCTGCAAAAAGCAAATTACACGGCCAAACGTGGCATTGGGGAGATTCTAGAAGTTCATTTGTAAATCTGAAAGGATGGGGGTAAACGGTCAGGAAACTGAGAGGGTCAGTGAACAACGTCACTTCCCCTGCGGGGCCGAAGCTGTTGTTAATGGGGTCGCAAGAGGTGAAGGTCTGACTGTAGCTCAAGCCATATGCACGTTAGTACGACACTTTTGGGTCAAATAGATCCCAGCAAATAAGACGTTTTCATCATGATCTATTGGTTTTGTAATGAAACAGTAACACTGACAATAAATAAACACTAAACGATAAAACAACAACAATAAAAAAATAATACTTGTACAATACAGTGAAGATTGCATAATCAGAACTGACTATTTTTGGCACAAAAGAAGAATGCTATGATTGTGTGAGCCTTTCAAACAGTGGATGCTCCTTCATGCATGAATGCGATTGTCCCTCACAGTGAAAAATGAGTGCATGGAGTACAGTCTGACTGTACGCCAACTTCTCGATGAACTCCAGCTGTGCCTAGTGCTCTAACAATCCCTTGCTTTTAGTGCCCTGACCCTGGGATACTAAGATAAAGAATCAGGTGTATTTCACCATCAATCGAAATACCCCTTTTGATGGGTGCTAAATTTAAAAATGCGCTAAAAAACTTGGTTGAAAAGCAAAGAAATATGTAAATACAGTGCAGGATGCATTTGAAAACAAAAAATGCATCAGATACAGTAATAACACATGTCGGAATTCTTTTTCAGGTACTTCTGGTTTTACATACCAGTATTTTAGGTGAATCTCACAAATTAGGCCAAGAACAAAAAAATCATGGTGTCCAGGCAGACCTTCTGATTTTCATTTCTGTATTATGGTAATGAGAATGACATTGTGCTTAATGTCACTATTTGTTCATTTAAATGGTCTTAAAATCAGGCTTTGTGATTTCTTCATGATTTCGAAGCGAAATATGACCTGGACGTTTCTTTATGAGATTTACCATTTTACTCTCCTTATTTTGTAGACTCTGATTCAATTTTGCCACTGATGTCAGATTGGTAGAACCATTTTAAGGTGTCAATACTTTTTTCTCTTTGTTTGAACATTAAGCGTGTAAAAAAAAATGGAGTAAGACATTAAAGGAAAAAATGCCCAAAGTGCAGCCGATAAAAGGACGGCGCCCTGTGTAACCCTTTTCTCTGAATGAGAAAACAGGGCAGGGACGACTCCTCTCTCACTGTATCAGCAGGCCGTGTGCAGTGCAATGCATACATCATCAGTCCACCCTCTCACAGAAATCAACAACTACTATATCACTCACTTATACAAAAATAAATCAATCAGAACATGGTAAGATAAGCCTCTGTACATTACACTTATATAAAATAGCTTCAAATATTTACATATAGACAACAACAAAGAAAAACACACACACACACAAACAAAAACAAAACACCAGCAACCTGTCCTGTACAATATACACCTGAATAAAAAGACATGTTAAGAGGTACTGAAGTGTATGGCTTAATAGGAAATAATTCCCTATATATACATAAATGAACTTAATATATATTTAGATCTATATGTACTTAAATATCCCTGGAATCATAAGAGTGACGTGCGGAGCGCGCCCCCACACAGCCATTGCCTACAACATGGCTCAAGTCTTCATAATCATCCACCATGTTCTCCAAACCAAGAGTTTTGCTTTGGTGATCTAAGATCAGATATAAAATTAGATCCATAATATGTTCGTTAGAAAACCTCAGAAGAGAATTAGGACCATGGACAAACTGCATCTACTGTACTCTAAGGTATCGCTAGGAGGAGCATGCACATATCTCCTCAGAGTAGACAGAGTTTATGGGTAAGAGGGTGGTAGCCTACTTCCTGGTCCTCTGTCAGAAAGTCCAACCTCTTATTTGCAGTGCAACATCTCTGACTTTGGACCAAAGACAACTCAGTAGTATACGCAGACATGCAAGTCCAGTGCTAACAGAGTATAGACATCCCGTCTGCAGTGAGCAGCTGGCCGCTGGTGGGGTCGTAAGTGCCGGCCAGGTAGTACAGGTCATGATAGCTCCCATCAGCCTT